>NC_068430.1:18090571-18118071 GCF_023373465.1 Oncorhynchus keta | reverse complement strand
TGGTTCATAAGGACAGCGTAGCTAACACATCTTCTGCCAATATTACTGTTGTAATGATATGCTATGTGGTTCATAAGGACAGCGTAGCTAACACATCTTCTGTTAACATTACTGTTGTAATGATATGCTATGTGGTTCGTAAGGACAGCGTAGCTAACACATCTTCTGCCAACATTACTGTTGTAATGATATGCTATGTGGTTCATAAGGACAGCGTAGCTAACACATCTTCTGTTAACATTACTGTTGTAATGATATGCTATGTGGTTCGTAAGGACAGCGTAGCTAACACATCTTCTGCCAACATTACTGTTGTAATGATATGCTATGTGGTTCATAAGGACAGCGTAGCTAACACATCTTCTGCCAACATTACTGTTGTAATGATATGCTATGTGGTTCATAAGGACAGCGTAGCTAACACATCTTCTGTTAACATTACTGTTGTAATGATATGCTATGTGGTTCATAAGGACAGCGTAGCTAACACATCTTCTGCCAACATTACTGTTGTAATGATATGCTATGTGGTTCATAAGGACAGCGTAGCTAACACATCTTCTGTTAACATTACTGTTGTAATGATATGCTATGTGGTTCATAAGGACAGCGTAGCTAACACATCTTCTGTTAACATTACTGTTGTAATGATATGCTATGTGGTTCATAAGGACAGCGTAGCTAACACATCTTCTGCCAACATTACTGTTGTAATGATATGCTATGTGGTTCATAAGGACAGCGTAGCTAACACATCTTCTGCCAATATTACTGTTGTAATGATATGCTATGTGGTTCATAAGGACAGCGTAGCTAACACATCTTCTGTTAACATTACTGTTGTAATGATATGCTATGTGGTTCATAAGGACAGCGTAGCTAACACATCTTCTGTTAACATTACTGTTGTAATGATATGCTATGTGGTTCATAAGGACAGCGTAGCTAACACATCTTCTGTTAACATTACTGTTGTAATGATATGCTATGTGGTTCATAAGGACAGCGTAGCTAACACATCTTCTGCCAACATTACTGTTGTAATGATATGCTATGTGGTTCATAAGGACAGCGTAGCTAACACATCTTCTGCCAACATTACTGTTGTAATGATATGCTATGTGGTTCATAAGGACAGCGTAGCTAACACATCTTCTGTTAACATTACTGTTGTAATGATATGCTATGTGGTTCATAAGGACAGCGTAGCTAACACATCTTCTGCCAATATTACTGTTGTAATGATATGCTATGTGGTTCATAAGGACAGCGTAGCTAACACATCTTCTGTTAACATTACTGTTGTAATGATATGCTATGTGGTTCATAAGGACAGCGTAGCTAACACATCTTCTGTTAACATTACTGTTGTAATGATATGCTATGTGGTTCATAAGGACAGCGTAGCTAACACATCTTCTGCCAATATTACTGTTGTAATGATATGCTATGTGGTTCGTAAGGACAGCGTAGCTAACACATCTTCTGTTAACATTACTGTTGTAATGATATGCTATGTGGTTCGTAAGGACAGCGTAGCTAACACATCTCTGCCAACATAACGTGTAACGTAACTTATTTGAAAAGTCTTTATTTTATTACATTGCTCATAATTAGTTAAAGCGATACATTTGTATCCGTTCTCGTCGGACTTCAGCTGCATATTTCCCACCATTATCTTCAAATGTTAAAAACATTGTGAAGCCACGGCTATTTTCTGGAGAATTGCATTATGGGGCCTAAAAGCACTGAAATAGTGTCCACTACTTGTATGTTTAGTATTTTGGCGAATTTAGTACGACATCAGTAAACTTTTGGCATACAAACTACATCCCTACTATGACCAATAAGCAAACTATATACTCAATTTATGTCAATAGTATGGTTAGTGCGGTTAGTATAGGTATTCGAATACAGCTCATGTTTCTTGTGTTCATATTGCCACAGATCACTCTCTGTCTGTCTGTCTGTCTGTATTCCTAAAGAGCATTGCACATGCAGTGAGCATTCCTGAGAGCTGCATGCAGTGAGCACTCAGTCCCCCCAGTCCTCCCTGAGGCTCTGAGCTCTTATCTCCCCCAGTCAACAGAGGGAATCTCCTCCTTGTCAAACAAGCAGTCACTTCCCTTACAGCCTCACCACTGCAACATTACCATACTGAACCTCACTTCTCCTACAGTCACACGATTGGAACACTGGACTTCTCACAGCACAACTGATATCTTATGAGGCAGCGTAACCTAGTGGTTAGAGCATTGGACTAGTAACTGGAAGGTTGCAAGTTCAAACACCTGAGCTGACAAGGTACGAATCTGTCGTTCTGCCCCTGAACAGGCAGTTAACCCACTGTTCCTAGGCCGTCATTGAAAATAAGAATTTGTTCTAGTTAAATAAAGGTAAAATAACCTTTCTCTTGCTCTTTCTCTTGGGTTCTGAATAATCCCTTCCCCTACAAAGACACAACACTATGGTGCAGTGTGTTACTTCCTTGAGCCGTGCTGTGGTCAGAGCTGTAGAATCCCCTGCAGTACCGGGAACTCAGGGGGGCTTTTAGAAATGAGGGGAAACACTGATGGCTCTGTCAAAGATACTCACTCTCCTCTCCTCTCCTCTCCTCTCCTCTCCTCTCCTCTGACAATCACCAGGACATTTTATGCTGACACCCCTTTCTTTCTCCCCTCCCTCCTTTCTGTCAGAATCAGCTGCGTCGGCAGCCTTTTCTGCTGCTATCTAGAGCAGCTGGTGCCGGAGGCTGTAACCTTTATAACCTTGAGACCGGCCATTTCCCTCTGCGAAGCACTGCTGCAGTCACACATGCGAACAAACAAACAAGTTTCAGCTCACACTGTACGTACACCTCTTCCACCACACCTCTCCTGCATCACAGACTCTTCACCGTTCCTCCCTCACATACATCCTGTGGCCATCGGCCGCTCACCCAGCCTAGATACAGCCTGAATAAACAGCTTGTGCTCTGACCCCGCCTATACCAGCCAAAGCCAACAAACTCTATCCCCATGTGTGTGTGTGTGTGTGTGTGTGTGTGTGTGTGTGTGTGTGTGTGTGTGTGTGTGTGTGTGTGTGTGTGTGTGTGTGTGTGTGTGTGTGTGTGTGTGTGTGTGTGTCCATTCCCTATCCCATCCTATCCCTCCCTTCTTCCATCCTTCCTTCCTTTTACATTTCTTATAGACTAGAGCTCACACAAGAGAGACAATGCTAAACCAAAACACAGAACTGTCCCTGTCTCTCAGGAAACAGAGGAGACAAGACTGATCCAAAACACAGAACTGTCCCTGTCTCTCAGGCAACAGAAGAGACAAGACTGAACCAAAACACAGAACTGTCCCTGTCTCTCAGGCAACAGAAGAGACAAGGCTGAACCAAAACTGAGAACTTTCCCTGTCTCCTAGGCAACAGAAGAGACAAGGCTGAACCAAAACACAGAACTGTACCTGTCTCTCAGACAACAGAAGAGACAAGGCTGAACCAAAACACAGAACTGTACCTGTCTCTCAGGCAACAGAAGAGACAAGGCTGAACCAAAACACAGAACTGTCCCTGTCTCTCAGGCAACAGAAGAGACAAGGCTGAACCAAAACACAGAACTGTACCTGTCTCTCAGGCAACAGAAGAGACAAGGCTGAACCAAAACACAGAACTGTCCCTGTCTCTCAGGCAACAGAAGAGACAAGGCTGAACCAAAACACAGAACTGTACCTGTCTCTCAGGCAACAGAAGAGACAAGGCTGAACCAAAACACAGAACTGTACCTGTCTCTCAGGCAACAGAAGAGACAAGGCTGAACCAAAACACAGAACTGTCCCTGTCTCTCAGGCAACAGAAGAGACAAGGCTGAACCAAAACACAGAACTGTACCTGTCTCTCAGGCAACAGAAGAGACAAGGCTGAACCAAAACACAGAACTGTCCCTGTCTCTCAGGCAACAGAAGAGACAAGGCTGAACCAAAACACAGAACTGTACCTGTCTCTCAGGCAACAGAAGAGACAAGGCTGAACCAAAACACAGAACTGTACCTGTCTCTCAGGCAACAGAAGAGACAAGGCTGAACCAAAACACAGAACTGTACCTGTCTCTCAGGCAACAGAAGAGACAAGGCTGAACCAAAACACAGAACTGTACCTGTCTCTCAGGCAACAGAAGAGACAAGGCTGAACCAAAACACAGAACTGTCCCTGTCTCTCAGGCAACAGAAGAGACAAGGCTGAACCAAAACTGAGAACTTTCCCTGTCTCCTAGGCAACAGAAGAGACATGGTATATCTACAGCTGACACCACACACAGCAGAGTGACACCCTGAACACTAAGCTAGTCAATCACACAGAGTGGGGAGATTCTGAGTGAACTAGAGCTAGCCAATGAAAGAGAGATGCTGTGAGAGGTCTGAAAGAATGGATGAGAGGTGATTTTGCTAGGGCGCATTTCTGAAGGTGATAATCACACGCCTCTCTACAACCTATTTCAGACGGGATTCATGGTATGACACGGCGCGCGCACACAAACACTCACACAGTCGCTCTGTCAGGCCTGTGCCACCCACACACACCAAATATAACCAGCGTGGCCGGGTAGAGGAAGTAGCAGTTCAAGGAGAGAAACACGCTAACACACTCAAAGATAGGAGGTCATAGGGTTTTCCTGAAATAATAAAACTCCTGGTCCTCGACAGGAGGACACTAGAGTCAACAGAAACAGAAAATCAACATATTTCTATTGGTAACGGCAGAGTGGTGGACAGCGGGGGAGGTATTGGGAACTTTGGGGCTGGAAGAGGATGGGATTCCATCCGCCATCTTGGTCAGTTAGTTCATCACAGAAGCCGTAGTATACACAATCATGACAATTACGGAGAAGTCAGCCAGTAGGAAAGAGTCATTTTAGATAGGCAAATTAAATGTTTTGATACAATGATCTAACATGATGAAGAAAGGGAACCGGTTTAATCTAAATAAGCTCTTTATGCTCAGGGCCTAAAGTGAGGTTATATCAATCAAATGTATTTATAAAGCCCGTTTTACATCAGCTGATGTCACAAAGTGTTACATGGTAACCCAGCCTAAAACAACAAACAGCAAGCAATGCAGATGTAGAAGCACGGTGGCTTGGAAAAACTCCCTAGAAAGGCAGGAACCAAGCAAGAAACCTAGAGAGGACCAGGCTATGTGGGGTGGCCAGTCCTCTTCTGGCTGTGCCGGGTGGAGATTATAAACCTAGAGAGGACCAGGCTATGTGGGGTGGCCAGTTCTCTTCTGGCTGTGCCGGGTGCAGATTATAAACCTAGAGAGGACCAGGCTATGTGGGGTGGCCAGTCCTCTTCTGGCTGTGCCGGGTGGAGATTATAAACCTAGAGGACCAGGCTATGTGGGGTGGCCAGTCCTCTTCTGGCTGTGCCGGGTGGAGATTATAAACCTAGAGAGGACCAGGCTATGTGGGGTGGCCAGTCCTCTTCTGGCTGTGCCGGGTGGAGATTATAAACCTAGAGAGGACCAGGCTATGTGGGGTGGCCAGTCCTCTTCTGGCTGTGCCGGGTGGAGATTATAAACCCAGAGAGGACCAGGCTATGTGGGGTGGCCAGTCCTCTTCTGGCTGTGCCGGGTGGAGATTATAAACCTAGAGAGGACCAGGCTTTGTGGGGTGGCCAGTCCTCTTTATGGAAACCTAGAGAGGACCAGGCTATGTGGGGTGGCCAGTCCTCTTCTGGCTGTGCCGGGTGGAGATTATAAACCTAGAGGACCAGGCTATGTGGGGTGGCCAGTCTGGCTCGGGTGGAGATTATAAACCTAGAGAGGACCAGGCTGGGGTGGCCAGTTCTCTTCTGGCTGTGGAGAGATTATAAACCTAGAGAGGACCAGGCTATGTGGGGTGGCCAGTCCTCTTCTGGCTGTGCCGGGTGGAGATTATAAACCTAGAGGACCAGGCTATGTGGGGTGGCCAGTCCTCTTCTGGCTGTGCCGGGTGGAGATTATAAACCTAGAGAGGACCAGGCTATGTGGGGTGGCCAGTCCTCTTCTGGCTGTGCCGGGTGGAGATTATAACAGAACATGGCCAGATATTAAACATTTCAACTGCTCCACTAGCCCTGATAGATATGACTCTCTAGAGGAGGGATGGACCACTGATCCAGCCTATACCAGCCAAAGCCAACAAACCCTTAAATGAACCAAAACTGTGCTAAGAGTGTGCAGAGCTGTCTCAAGGCAAAGGGAGGCAACTTTGAAGAATCTCAAATAGAAAATATATTTTGATTTGTTTAACACTTTTCTGGTTACTACATGATTCCATGTGTGATTTCATAGTTTTGATGTCTTCACTATTATTCTACAATCTAGAAAATAGTCAAAATAAAGAAAAACCCTTCATTGAGTAGGTGTGTCCAAACTTTATATATATATATATATATATATATATATATATATTTACTGTGTTTTATTGTAGTTAAGAGAGTTAAGTAGTTTAACTGCACAAACGGATTAAATGCACAGTTGACTGCATGTGTGGGTGTGGGTGTGGATGTGGGTGTGGGTGTGGGTGTGTGTACACAGACCCGCGAGCCACTGCAGCCCCTCCATGATGTGTTCAGATATTTTGTGACCCACACCCCCATCAAAGTTGCCCATCCCTGCTCTAGAGGGATTAGCTGGTCCACTGCTGATTGGTGGAGGGAGGGCTGTGATATCATACAGGTGTAGTGACATGTTCTGGTTCCTTTGATAAGCTGATTGATGTTTGGTCAGGACCTTATCAGTCCTTCACAGACAGCTCTCGAATAAGACACACACACACACACACACTGTCCATTAATCACAGTACTCCATTCTGCTTGTTTGTTTTATCTGTCGGCCCCGTTGCCTAGTCAATGCCATTTTACCTGCTGTTGTTATGCAAGCTGATTAGCTGTTGTCTCACCCACTGTTTTAGCTAGCTTTCCCAATTCAACACCTGTGATTACTGTATGCCTCGCTGTATGTCTCTCTCAAATGTCAATATGCCTTGTATACTGTTGCTCAGGTTAGTTATCATTGTTTTAGTTCACAATGGAGCCCCTAGTCCCACTCCTCATACCCCTGATACCTCCTTTGTCCCACCTCCCACATATGCGGTGACCTCACCCATTACAACCAGCATGTCCAGAGATAAAACCTCTCTCATCATCACCCAGTGCCTGGGCTTACCTCCGCTGTACCCGCACCCCACCATACCCCTGTCTGCGCATTATGCCCTGAATATATTCTACCATGCCCAGAAACCTGCTCCTCTTATTCTCTGTCCCCAACGCTCTAGGCGACCAGTTTTGATAGCCTTTAGCCGCATCCTCATACTACTCCTTCTCTGTTCCGCGGGTGATGTGGAGGTAAACCCAGGCCCTGCATGTCCCCAGGCACCCTCATTTGTTGACATCTGTGATCGAAAAAGCCTTGGCTTCATGCATGTCAACATCAGAAGCCTCCTCCCTAAGTTTGTTTTACTCACTGCTTTAGCACACTCTGCTAACCCTGATGTCCTTGCCGTGTCTGAATCCTGGCTCAGGAAGGCCACCAAAAATTCAGAGATTTCCATACCCAACTATAACATCTTCTGTCAAGATAGAACTGCCAAAGGGGGTGGAGTTGCAGTCTACTGCAGAGATAGCCTGCAAAGTAATGTCATACTTTCCAGGTCCATACCCAAACAGTTCGAACTACTAATTCTGAAAATTACTCTCTCCAGAAATAAGTATCTCACTGTTGCCGCCTGCTACCGACCCCCCTCTGCTCCCAGCTGTGCCCTGGACACCATTTGTGAATTGATTGCCCCCCATCTAGCTTCAGAGTTTGTTCTGTTAGGTGACCTAAACTGGGATATGCTTAACACCCCGGCAGTCCTACAATCTAAGCTAGATGCCCTCAATCTCACACAAATCATCAAGGAACCCACCAGGTACAACCCTAACTCTGTAAGCAAGGGCACCCTCATAGACGTCATCCTGACCAACTGGCCCTCCAAATACACCTCCGCTGTCTTCAACCAGGATCTCAGCGACCACTGCCTCATTGCCTGTATCCGCTACGGTGCCGCAGTCAAACGACCACCCCTCATCACTGTCAAACGCTCCCTAAAACACTTCTGTGAGCAGGCCTTTCTAATCGACCTGGCCCGGGTATCCTGGAAGGACATTGACCTCATCCCGTCAGTTGAGGATGCCTGGTCATTCTTTAAGAGTAACTTCCTCACCATTTTAGATAAGCATGCTCCGTTCAAAAAATGCAGAACTAAGAACAGATACGGCCCTTGGTTCACTCCAGACCTGACTGCCCTCGAACAGCACAAAAACATCCTGTGGCGGACTGCAATAGCATCGAACAGTCCCCGCGATATGCAACTGTTCAGGGAAGTCAGGAACCAATACACGCAGTCAGTCAGGAAAGCTAAGGACAGCTTCTTCAGGCAGAAGTTTGCATCCTGTAGCTCCAACTCCAAAAAGTTCTGGGACACTGTGAAGTCCATGGAGAGCACCTCCTCCCAGCTGCCCACTGCACTGAGGCTAGGGAACACGGTCACCACCGACAAATCCATGATTATCGAAAACTTCAACAAGCATTTCTCAACGGCTGGCCATGCCTTCCGCCTGGCTACTCCTACCTCGGCCAACAGCTCCGGCCCCCCCGCAGCTCCTCGCCCAAGCCTCTCCAGGTTCTCCTTTACCCAAATCCAGATAGCAGATGTTCTGAAAGAGCTGCAAAACCTGGACCCGTATAAATCAGCTGGGCTTGACAATATGGACCCTCTATTTCTGAAACTATCCGCCGCCATTGTCGCAACCCCTATTACCAGCCTGTTCAACCTCTCTTTCATATCGTCTGAGATCCCCAAGGATTGGAAAGCTGCCGCAGTCATCCCCCTCTTCAAAGGGGGAGACACCCTGGACCCAAACTGTTACAGACCTATATCCATTCTGCCCTGCCTATCTAAGGTCTTCGAAAGCCAAGTCAACAAACAGGTCACTGACCATCTCGAATCCCACCGTACCTTCTCCGCTATGCAATCTGGTTTCCGAGCCAGTCACGGGTGCACCTCAGCCACACTCAAGGTACTAAACGATATCATAACCGCCATCGATAAAAGACAGTACTGTGCAGCCGTCTTCATCGACCTTGCCAAGGCTTTCGACTCTGTCAATCACCATATTCTTATCGGCAGACTCAGTAGCCTCGGTTTTTCGGATGACTGCCTTGCCTGCTTCACCAACTACTTTGCAGACAGAGTTCAGTGTGTCAAATCGGAGGGCATGCTGTCCGGTCCTCTGGCAGTCTCTATGGGGGTGCCACAGGGTTCAATTCTCGGGCCGACTCTTTTCTCTGTATATATCAATGATGTTGCTCTTGCTGCGGGCGATTCCCTGATCCACCTCTACGCAGACGACACCATTCTATATACTTTCGGCCCGCCATTGGACACTGTGCTATCTAACCTCCAAACGAGCTTCAATGCCATACAACACTCCTTCCGTGGCCTCCAACTGCTCTTAAACACTAGTAAAACCAAATGCATGCTTTTCAACCGATCGCTGCCTGCACCCGCATGCCCGACTAGCATCACCACACTGGATGGTTCCGACCTTGAATATGTGGACACCTATAAGTACCTAGGTGTCTGGCTAGACTGCAAACTCTCCTTCCAGACCCATATCAAACATCTCCAATCGAAAATCAAATCAAGAGTCAGCTTTCTATTCCGCAACAAAGCCTCCTTCACTCACGCTGCCAAGCTTACCCTAGTAAAACTGACTATCCTACCGATCCTCGACTTTGGCGATGTCATCTACAAAATTGCTTCCAACACTCTTCTCAGCAAACTGGATGCAGTTTATCACAGTGCCATCCGTTTTGTCACTAAAGCACCTTATACTACCCACCACTGCGACTTGTATGCTCTAGTCGGCTGGCCCTCACTACATATTCGTCGCCAGACCCACTGGCTCCAGGTCATCTACAAGGCCATGCTAGGTAAAGCTCCGCCTTATCCCAGTTCACTGGTCACGATGGCTACACCCATCCGTAGCACGCGCTCCAGCAGGTGTATCTCACTGATCATCCCTAAAGCCAACACCTCATTCGGGCGCCTTTCGTTCCAGTACTCTGCTGCCTGTGACTGGAACGAATTGCAAAAATCGCTGAAGTTGGAGACTTTTATCTCCCTCACCAACTTCAAACATCAGCTATCTGAGCAGCTAACCGATCGCTGCAGCTGTACATAATCTATTGGTAAATAGCCCACCCATTTTCACCTACCTCATCCCCACAGTTTTTATTTATTTACTTTTCTGCTCTTTTGCACACCAATATCTCTACCTGTACATGATCATCTGATCATTTATCACTCCAGTGTTAATCTGCAATATTGAAATTATTCGCCTACCTCCTCATGCCTTTTGCACACATTGTATATAGACTCCCCTTTTTTTCCTACCCTGTTATTGACTTGTTAATTGTTTACTTAATTGTTTACTCCATTTACTCACCTGTGTTGTTTGTTCACACTGCTATGCTTTATCTTGGCCAGGTCGCAGTTGCAAATGAGAACTTGTTCTCAACTAGCCTACCTGGTTAAATAAAAGGTGAAATAAATAAAAATAAAAACACACCATTGATTTAAATGGTACACACACTCACAGATGCATGTACGCACACAGGCAAACACTTCAGTCCAATTTCTTATTTCACTATGTTAATCTATAAATCTGTCTCTGGAGCCTCGTCTTTTTTCTACCAAGGTGCAGACAGCATGTTCTCCTTGTATTACGCTCTATACCCACTCAGTATTTATCCCTGGACACAACTGCGTCAGTCCACTCCACGAACAGAAACGCTAGGATCCATGCTGAACTCCATTCCAGGCCCCTAAACAGTCAGTTCTAATGTCATATTCCCAGTACAGACCACAGGCAGACATCTAGAATCTGGTTTTATAGGATCGTCCCCTCGGATTACAAATAAGGTTTATAAGAACACATTTATCATCGGATGACTTTGATGTTCAGAGTCATCTATCGGGAGAAAAGACAGAGAGATAGAGATTCTGAGTTACAGTATACAGTACTTAAAAGGGTCATTGTAGAGATGTCCTTTTCTTGACATAATGTAACAATACTCCTACCCAGCACCTCTATCTTTATCTTCCTCTCATTCCTCTCTTTCTTTTTATCTTCTGCTATCTGTTCTCTATCTACCATATCTTGCCATCTTACTCTCTGACACTCCTCTCAACCCTCCACCTTCTCTTTCTTTCTTCCTCTCCCATCTCCCTCCTCCTCTAGACCTGAGAAATGGATGCATTCATTGCGAGAGCCATTGAAGGAGCTCCATCCCTCCATCCTTCTCTCTCCCCCTCTCCATACCTGAGGAAGAGGTGATGAGTGATCCGTGGGAACTGGTTCTGCGGAGCATCCGTAGTCCGTCACTCCAGGAACGAGACTTAGGCAGGCGCCGTAACAGCCTTCCCAAACGCCTGGACACCTGACCAAAACACGCACTGCCCATATCGCCATCCTCACCCCCAAGTCACCCTCTCCCTCACCCCCCACCTCAGCCGTCAGATGCAGAGACAAGGATTGAGAAACTCTTAACTGGTTTACACCCTCACCTCTCTCCCCCTCCTCTACCCCCCACCCCACCATCAACGGTGCTACCGGTGTCCGTCTGGGAGCGTGGCACCACCTCGCTGGCACCGTCCTGTACCCCAGGCCGCCAGCTCCCTCCGGTGATTGCCCTCTGCCCCTCTCCTGCCTGCGGCTGAGGGACTCCCTGTCGGTCCGAGGGCTGCCTGCTCGCCAGCCTCCCCAGTGCCCGCCATCCCAGCGCCACCACTCACCCAGCTGTGCCACACTCCGAACCAGCACCCCGCCCACCTCTCGCTTTGCCACCCCGTACACACACAGACCTCACACACACCTCGCTCTTACCTCACGCACACACTCAGACACACCGCCTCCTCTTCTTCCCGTACCCTTCCGATAGTCAGCGCACACACACACACACCTCTAGCCCTGACAGTCCTCACACCTCAGCTTGCCTCTCTCCCCTCCCTCCTTCTCTCCCTCATCCTCTGTGAAGTTTCCTCACACATACCACTACCCTCAACCTATCCTGACCCCACTGCTGGCATCGCTCTCTCTCATTCACTTGTTTTGTAGATGATAGACTCTGTGTTCTCTTGTTCTTTCTCTCTATCTCTCAGCTCTCTGTGCCTCTGCTGCAGCACCCACACACTCTGCAGCAGCAGACAGCTTAAAGAGACAGAGCCCCAACACTCAAACTCATCATTGCTCGCTCTCTCTCTCTATCACTGGCTTCCCCTCTCTAGCCCTCCTTGTCTATCAAAATATTTGTCCATCTCCAGGGTCACTGGACATCTTCGTGGTCACACGCCAATAACACAGTAAACATGCGAGAGCAGAGCACTGCAGTGTTGGATATTGTCTCCCAAATGTTGTCTCAACTTCCACTGCCTCCTTTCCTTCCGTCTCTCCCTCGCTCTCCTCCAATCGCGCCATCTCTCTCTCTCTCTTCCTTGCTCTCCTCCAATCGCGCCCTCTCTCCCTCGCTCTCCTCCAATCGCGCCCCCTCTCCTCCAATTGCGCCATTCTCTCTCTCTCCTGTGTGAATATCACAGCCTGGCAAGTGAAATGATTCACCACTAAACATCACAGAAACGGTGGTATGTCTTTTTACTGTGTGACATGCTTCGCACCAGCTCTCTGTATGTGTGTCTGTATGTGTGAGTGTGTGTCTATGTGTGTCTGTATGTGTGTCTGTATGTGTATGTGTGTGTGTGTATGTGTATGTGTGTGTGCATATCTTGGTATTTTTGATACACACTCCATTGGCTATTAATATGCCCTGGAGAAGACATCGAGAGGGCTGCTGGGACTTTTCCTGCCCTACTTCTGAGCCTGATGAGTTTGGAGGCACAGGATGTACCAGCCTTCATCAAATCACACACACACACACACACCTATATATACATATATTACCTACTCATCTGCAACAGCATAAGTAATATAGATTATATGATTATGACACCAGTTATATCAATAGCACCATCTCTCCATGCACTGCTGAACTAGCAGACACTTAATACATTCTGTTTTACACTACTGTCTTCTTCTTTGTGTGTGTGTAGCACCTGTTGTGTGTCCACTCCTCCTTTCTCTAACACCGATTAAGACGAGGCAGTTACACACACACTGCTGTCTCCACAAGCCACCTTAGAGCAGTCCCAGGGCCTGCCAAGTGCACCCTAAATATAACCTGAGTAAAACTCCCCACAGATCTGTCACACATACAGGAGAACTGCATCAGCTCTCTCTCTCTCACACACACACACACACACACACACACACACACACACACACACACACACACACACACACACACACACACACACACACACACACACACACACACACACACACACACACACAACACACACACACACAGATATAGGAGATAGTCTCTTATGTGAAGACAACATCACTCGTTGGTATTCATCCCATAACAGTTCAACTAATATCTGAAATCTTAAACCATATTTCCTTATTCTTTAAAAAATATATTTAAACCTAACCCTAGCTCCATGTGCACACCCTGGCTCTACCCTAACCCTAGCTCCATGTGCACACCCTGGCTCTACCCTAACCCTAGCTCCATGTGCACACCCTGGCTCTACCCTAACCCTAGCTCCATGTGCACACCCTGGCTCTACCCTAACCCTAGCTCCATGTGCACACCCTGGCTCTACCCTAACCCTAGCTCCATGTGCACACCCTGGCTCTACCCTAACCCTAGCTCCATGTGCACACCCTGGCTGTACCCTAACCCTAGCTCCATGTGTACACCCTGGCTCTACCCTAACCCTAGCCATAACCCTAACCCTAGCCATAACCCTAACCCTAGCCATAACCCTAACCCTAGCCATAACCCTAACGCTAGCCATAACCCTAACCCTAGCCATAACCCTAGCCATAACCCTAACCCTAGCCATAACCCTAACCCTAGCCATAACCCTAACCCTAACCCTAGCCATAACCCTAACCCTAGCCATAACCCTAACCCTAACCTAGCTATAACCCTAACCCTAGCCCTAGCCATAAGCCATAAACCTAACCCTAGCCATAACCCTAACCTAAACCTAACCATAACCCTATAACCCCAAAACCCTAGCCATAAGCCTAACCCTAACCCTAACCCTAATAACCCTAACCCTAGCCATAACCCTAACCCTAGCCATAAACCTAACCCTAGCCATAACCCTAACCATAACCCTAACCATAACCCTAGCCATAACCCTAGCCATAACCCTAGCCATAACCCTAGCCATAACCCTAACCCTAACCATAACCCTAGCTATAACCCTAACCCCAACCATAAACCTAACCATAACCCTAACCCTAGCCATAACCCTAACCCTAGCCATAACCCTAACCATGCCATAAAGTCCTCATGAAGGGGTGAATAGAAAGCTCAGAGGCAGCATCATGACATTGAGTTGTAAAGATTCTAATGTCTCTCTATGACTGACATCCCTGCACAAACGTTGAACATTTCTGCCTGCCTGGCCCAATGTTGAACTCTCTGCTCAGACGTGACTAGCATGGTCAGAAGGGGTCATGTTAGACATTTGTAGATATGCTAGGCTGGTGGTTTATTAAACATGTGTAGCAGTGGTATGTGTGTACAGGAAGCTTAGAGCCATTAACACCCTCTGCTTCCTCTGCTGGAGTCAAAAGGAGCTCTGAGAGTACGGTAACACACAGTCAGACTGCTATGGCTGCTGCTGAAGACAAGGCCAGCACTGTGTAGGGGATGGGGGAGGGCATAGGGTTTAGGATACGGGGAGGGCACAGGGTATATGTGGACTAAGGGATGGGACAGGCTATACTTTAGGGAGGGCATAGGGAGAGTATCTCCATAAACTACCAGTATACTAGCTACAGTGCCTTGCGAAAGTATTCGGCCCCCTTGAACTTTGCGACCTTTTGCCACATTTCAGGCTTCAAACATAAAGATATAAAACTGTATTTTTTCGTGGAGAATCAACAACAAGTGGGACACAATCATGAAGTGGAACGACATTTATTGGATATTTCAAACTTTTTTAACAAATCAAAAACTGAAAAAATGGGCGTGCAAAATTATTCAGCCCCCTTAAGTTAATACTTTGTAGCGCCACCTTTTGCTGCGATTACAGCTGTAAGTCGCTTGGGGTATGTCTATCAGTTTTGCACATCGAGAGACTGAATTTTTTTCCCATTCCTCCTTGCAAAACAGCTCGAGCTCAGTGAGGTTGGATGGAGAGCATTTGTGAACAGCAGTTTTCAGTTCTTTCCACAGATTCTCGATTGGATTCAGGCCTGGACTTTGACTTGGCCATTCTAACACCTGGATATGTTTGTTTTTTAACCATTCCATTGTAGATTTTGCTTTATGTTTTGGATCATTGTCTTGTTGGAAGACAAATCTCCATCTCAGTCTCAGGTCTTTTGCAGACTCCATCAGGTTTTCTTCCAGAATGGTCCTGTATTTGGCTCCATCCATCTTCCCATCAATTTTAACCATCTTCCACGTCCCTGTTGAAGAAAAGCAGGCCCAAACCATGATGCTGCCACCACCATGTTTGACAGTGGGGATGGTGTGTTCAGGGTGATGAGCTGTGTTGCTTTTACGCCAAACATAACGTTTTTCATTGTTGCCAAAAAGTTACATTTTGGTTTCATCTGACCAGAGCACCTTCTTCCACATGTTTGGTGTGTCTCCCAGGTGGCTTGTGGCAAACTTTAAACGACACTTTTTATGGATATCTTTAAGAAATTGCTTTCTTCTTGCCACCCTTCCATAAAGGCCAGATTTGTGCAATATACGACTGATTGTTGTCCTATGGACATAGTCTCCCACCTCAGCTGTAGATCTCTGCAGTTCATCCAGAGTGATCATGGGCCTCTTGGCTGCATCTGTGATCAGTCTTCTCCTTGTATGAGCTGAAAGTTTAGAGGGACAGCCAGGTCTTGGTAGATTTGCAGTGGTCTGATACTCCTTCCATTTCAATATTATCGCTTGCACAGTGCTCCTTGGGATGTTTAAAGCTTGGGAAATATTTTTGTATCCAAATCCGGCTTTAAACTTCTTCACAACAGTATCTCGGACCTGCCTGGTGTGTTCCTTGTTCTTCATGATGCTCTCTGCGCTTTTAACGGACCTCTGAGACTATCACAGTGCAGGTGCATTTATACGGAGACTTGATTACACACAGGTGGATTGTATTTATCATCATTAGTCATTTAGGTCAACATTGGATCATTCAGAGATCCTCACTGAACTTCTGGAGAGAGTTTGCTGCACTGAAAGTAAAGGGGCTGAATAATTTTGCACGCCCAATTTTTCAATTTTTGATTTGTAAAAAAAGTTTGAAATATCCAATAAATGTCGTTCCACTTCATGATTGTGTCCCACTTGTTGTTGATTCTTCACAAAAAAAATAAAGATATAAAACTGTATGTTTGAAACCTGAAATGTGGCAAAAGGTCACAAAGTTCAAGGGGGCCGAATACTTTCGCAAGGCACTGTACCAATGAAGAGAGCTTCGTTAGGCCTAAGGCAACAGTGACATCACAACCAGACAAAATAAACAGGCTCACTGCATGAGGAGGAGGGTTGATCTCCTATTTTCTCTGCTATGGTAGCCTAGTGGTTTTTATTTATTTAATTTCACCTTTATTTAACCAGGTAGGCTAGTTGAGAACAAGTTCTCATTTACAACTGCGACCTGGCCAAGATAAAGCATAGCAGTGTGAACAGACAACACAGAGTTACACATGGAGTAAACAATTTACAAGTCAATAAGACAGTAGAAAAAAATAAGAAAAAAAGAGAGAGTCTATATATATTGTGTGCAAAGGGCATGAGGAGGTAGGCGAATAATTACAATTTAGCAGATTAACATTGGAGTGATAAATGATCAGATGGTCATGTACAGGTAGAGATACTGGTGTGCAAAAGAGCAGAAAAGTAAATAAATAAAAACAGTATGGGGATGAGGTAGGTGAATTGGGTGGGCTATTTACCGACTATGTACAGCTGCAGCTGCTCAGATAGCAGATGTTTAAAGTTGGTGAGGGAGATAAAAGTCAGAGGCAGGTAGCCTAGTGGTTAGAGGCAGGTAGCCTAGTGGTTAGAGGCAGGTAGCCTAGTGATTAGAGCATTGGGCCAGTAACCAAAAGGTTGATGGATTGAATCCCAGAGCTGAAAAGGCAAAAATATGTCATTCTGCCCCTGAACAAGGCAGTTAACCCACTGTTCCCCGGGCGCCAAAGACGTGGATGTCGATTAAGGCAGCCCCACACACCTCTCTGATTCAGAGGTTGTGTTAAATGCAGAAGACACATTTGAGTTGAATGGATTCGGTTGGACAACTGACTAGGTCTCCCCCTTTATCCTTTCCTTTCCATTTCTGCTAACATTTCCCTAGTGTGTCTGCCTGCCTAGTGTGTCTGCCTGCCTAGTGTGTCATCAGTGGCAGTGTCACTCCCCATGTTTTCCTGTGGAAGCAGTGACCAAAGACTGATTCAACGCCTGGAAAGAGAGACAGAGACTTTTGTTTATTATCTATTTCACTTGCTTTGGCTATGTAAACATCTGTTTCCCATGCCAATAAAGCCTGTTGAATTGGAGAGAGAGAGAACAGGAGAGAGAGAAAGAGAACAGGAGAGAGAGAGAGAGAGAGAGAGAGAGAGAGAGAGAGAGAGAGAGAGAGAGAGAGAGAGAGAGAGAGAGAGAGAGAGAGAGAGAGAGAGAGAGAGAACAGGAGAGAGAGAAAGAGAACAGGAGAGAGCAGAGGAGAGCGAGAGAGAGAACAGGAGAGAGAGGGAACAGGAGAGAGAGGGAACAGGAGAGAGAGAGAGAACAGGAGAGAGAGAGAGAACAGGAGAGAGAGAGAGAGAACAGAGAGAGAGAGAGAGAGAGAGAGAGAGAGAGAGAGAGGAGAGAGAGAGAGAGAGAGAGAGAGAGAGAGAGAGAGAACAGGAGAGAGAGAGGACAGGAGTGAGAGAGTGTGTGTAGGTGTGTATCTATGTGTGAGTTTCTACAACAGCAACTTTAGAGACCTTTAATTAAAAGATAACACTATCATTTTGTAAGGTTGCAGTTTTAGACCAAGGAGGGGTAAAGTAAGAAACTGTACAGTATTGGGCTTCCCTCAGACGATCAGGTTTATTTGAAAGTGGTGGTGGTGGATGGAGTGAGTGGCAGCTCTATGTGGAACACACACACACACACACACACACACACACACACACACACACACACACACACACACACACACACACACACACACACACACACACACACACACACACACACACACACACACACACACACACACACGATAAATACAAATAGAGGGGTTAGTGCTTCTAGTCCAAACTGCTCTATGAGATTATAACCTGCATTTTATTAAGATTATATGTACTATATGGATCTAGAATGGATCCTATATATGTACACTACCGTTCAAAAGTTTGTGGTCACTTAGAAATGCACATTTTCTAATGATCAATTAGCCTTTTAAAATGATAAACTTGGATTAGCTAACACAACGTGCAATTGGAACACAGGACTGTGTTCCATGGGCCTCTGTATGTATCTATGTAGCATTTCCATTCAAAATCAGCCATTTCCAGCTACAATAGTTATTTACAACATGAACAATGTCAACACTGTTTTTCTGATCAAATCTATGTTATTTTAATGGACAAAAACAATGACATTTCTAAGTGACCCCAAACTTTTGAACGATGGTGTATGTATGTACGACGTGGATCTAGAATGGATCCTATACACTACCGGCTAAATGTTTTACAATTCAAGGGTTTTTCTTTATTTGTACTATTTTCTACATGGTAGAATAAGTGTGAAGACATCAAAACTATGAAATAACATATATGGAATCATGTAGTAACCAAACAAAAGTATTAAACAAGTAAAAATATATTTTAAATTTGAGATTCTTCAAAATAGCCACCCTTTGCCTTGATGAACAGTGTCACATCTGGAGGAAACCTGGCACCATCCCTACGGTGAAGCATGGTGGTGGCAGCATCATGCTGTGGGGATGTTTATCAGTGGCTGGACTGGGAGACTAGTCAGGATCGAGGCAAAGATGAACGGAGCATAGTGCAGAGAGATCCTTGATGAAAACCTGCTCCAGATTGCCCAGGACCTCTGAATGTCCCAGGGTGGCCCAGCCAGAGCCTGGACTTGAACCAGATCTAACATTTCTGGAGAGACCTGAAAAAAGCTGTGCAACGACGCTCCCCATACAACCTGACAGACCTTGAGAGGATCTGCAGAGAAGAATAGGAGAAACTCAATATGTGCTAGCAAAACAGTCCTGTATCTGACCACTTCCGTATTGAGCGAGTCACTTGTATTTCCTTCTTAGTTTTTGCTTGTAAGCAGGAATCAGGAGGATAGAATTATGGTCAGATTTGCCAAATGGAGGGTGAGGGAGAGCTTTGTATGCATCTCTGTGTGTGGAGTAAAGGTGGTCTAGAGTTTTTTCCCCTCTGGTTGCACATGTGACATGGTGGTAAAAATTAGGTGAAACGGATTTAAGTTTGCCTGCAGTAAAGTCCCTTGCTACTAGGAGTGTCGCTTCTGGATGAGCATTTTCTCGTTTGCTTATGGCCTTACAGAGTTGGTTGAGAGCGGTCTTATTGCCAGCATCGGTTTGTGGTGGTAAATAGACGGCTATGAATAATATAGATGAGAACTCTCCTGGTAAATAGTGTGGTCTACAGCTTATCATAAGGTACTCTACCTCAGGCGAGCAATACCTCGAGACTTCTTTAATATTTGACATCGCGCACCAGGTGTTATTGACAAATAGACAAACACCCCCACCCCTGTAGCTTCTCTGTCCTGCCGGTGCATGGAAAATCCCACCAGCTCTTTATTATCCGTGTCGTCGTTCAGCCACGACTTGGTGAAACACAAGATATGACCATTTTTAATGTCCTGTTGGTAGTATAATCTTGATCGTAGGTCATCTATTTTATTTTCCAATGATTGCACGTTGGCCAATAGAAGAGATGGCAGTGGGAGTTTACTCAATCGCCTACGAATTCTCGTAAGGCAGCCTGACCTCCGCCCCCTTTTTTCCCTTCTTTTCTTCACGCAAATGACGGGGATCTGGGCCTGTTCCTGAGAAAGCAGTATATCCTTCACATCGGACTCGTTAAAGAAAAAATATTCTTCCAGTTTGAGGTGAGTAATCGCTGTTCTGATGTCCAAAAGTAATTTTCGGTCATAAGAGACGGTAGCAGCAACATTATGTACTAGATAAGTTTTTAAAAATAAGTTACAAATAACTCGAAAAACCTAACAAAAAAGCACAGTTGGTTGGGAGCACGTAAAACATCAGCCATCCCATCTGGCGCCATTATAAGGTGCAGGGTGGAGTAGCGGGTGGTAGCCAGATAGTAAGAGTGAGTAAGTGCAGGGCAGGGTACTAAGCGGGTGCTGGCTAGTGGTGACCATAACAGTCTGATGGCCTGGAAATAGAAACTGTTTTTCACTCTCTCGGTCCCAACTTTGATGCACCTGAACTGTCTTCGCCTTCTAGATGGTAGCGGGGTGAACAGGCCATGGCTCGGGTGGCTGAGGTCATCTCATCTACTATCCCTCTCTTTCTATTAGTCTCTCATCCCTTTCTCTCTCCATCCTCTTCTATCTTTCCTGTCTTCTGTCCTTCCCTTTTTGTCCTTGACTATCTTTACCTATCATCTCTCTGCCCTCTCCCTTTGGTCTCTTTCTCCGCCCTCTCCCTGTGTGCCCTCTCCCTGAGCCCTCTCACTCTACCCTCTCCCTGTGCCCTCTTACTCTACCCTCTCCCTCTGCCATCTCTCACTCTACCCTCTCCCTCTGCCATCTCTCACTCTACCCTCTCCCTCTACCCTCTCCCTGTGCTCTCTCACTCTACCCTCTCACTCTAACCTCTCCCTCTACCCTCTCCCTGAGCCCTCTCCCTGTGCCCTCTTCCTGTGCCCTCTCCCTCTACCCTCTCCCTGAGCCCTCTCCCTGAGCCCTCTCCCTGTGCCCGCTCCATGTGCCCTCTCCATGTGCCCTCTCCCTCTACCTCTACCCTCTCCCTGAGCCCTCTCCCTCTACCCTCTCCCTGTGCCCTATCCCTCTAACCTCTCCCTCTACCCTCTCCCTGTGCCCTCTCCCTCTGCCCTCTCCCTGAGCCCTCTCCATGTGCCCTCTCCCTGTGCCCTCTCCCTGTGCCCTCTCCCTGTGCCCTCTCCCTCTACACTCTCCATGTGCCCTCTCCCTGTGCTTTCTCCCTCTACCCTCTCCCTGTACCCTCTCCCTCTGCCCTCTCCCTGTACTCTCTCCATGTGCCCTCTCCCTGTACCCTCTCCATGTGCCCTCTCCCTCTCCATCTCCATGTGCCCACTCCCTCTGCCCTCTCCCTGTACCCTCCCCATGTGCCCTCTCCCTCTCCCTGTGCCCTCTCCCTCTGCCCTCTCCCTTTACCCTCTCCCTGTACCCTCTCCATGTACCCTCTCCCTCTGCCCTCTCCCTGTACCTTCTCCCTGTGCCCTCTCCCTGTACCCTCTCCCTGTGCCCTCTCCCTGTGCCCTCTCCCTCTACCCTCTCCCTGTACCCTCTCCCTGAGCCCTCTCCATGTGCCCTCTACCCTCTCCCTCTGCCCTCTCCCTGTACCCTCTCTCTGCCCTCTCCATGTGCCCTCTCCCTGTGCCCTCTCCCTCTACCCTCTCCCTGAGCCCTCTCCATGTGCCCTCTCCCTGTGCCCTCTCCATGTGCACTCTCCATGTGCCGTCTCCCTGTGCACTCTCCATGTGCCCTCTCCCTCTACCATCTCCCTGTGCCCTCTCCCTCTACCCTCTCCCTGTGCCCTCTCCCTCTGCCCTCTCCCGGTGCCCTCTCCCTCTACCCTCTCCCTGTGCCCTCTCCCTGTACCCTCTCGCTGAGCCCTCTCCCTGTACCCTCTCGCCGAGCCCTCTTCCTCTACCCTCTCCCTGTGCCCTCTCCCTGTACCCTCTCGCTGAGCCCTCTCCCTGTGCCCTCTCCCTGTGCCCTCTCCCTGTACCCTCTCCCTGTGCCCTCTCCCTCTACCCTCTCCCTGTGCCCTCTCCCTGTGCCCTCTCCCTGTGCCCTCTCCCTCTACCTGTGCCCTCTCCCTCTACCCTCTCCCTGTGCCCTCTCCCTGAGCCCTCTCCCTGTGCCCTCTCTCTCCCCTTAGTTTCCTTTCTCCTCATCGCCAACTCTTCTTCTCCTTTATACCGCTCTTTCCACTCTCTCTTACACTCTCTTTCCACTCTCTCTTACACTCTCTCTTTCCACTCTCTCTTACACTCTCTCTTACACTCTCTCTTTCCACTCTCTCTTACACTCTCTTTCCACTCTCTCTTTCCACTCTCTCTTACACTCTCTCTTTCCACTCTCTCTTTCACTCTCTCTTACACTCTCTCTTTCCACTCTCTTACACTCTCTCTTACACTCTCTCTTACACTCTTTCCACTCTCTTTCCACTCTCTTTCCACTCTCTCTTACACTCTTTCCACTCTCTCTTACACTCTCTTTCCACACTCTTTCCACTCTCTCTTACACTCTCTCTTACACTCTCTCTTTCCACTCTCTCTTTCCACTCTCTCTTACACTCTCTCTTACACTCTCTCTTTCCGCTCTCTCTTTCCACTCTCTCTTTCCACTCTCTCTTCCACTCTCTCTTCCACTCTCTCTTTCCACTCTCTCTTACACTAGCATTCTCTTCCATTGTCTTGCTCTCTCTTCTTCCCCTCCCCACTTCAGTTCTCTCTGAGCACCCTGACATAGAGCCTACATAGGACAGAAAGAGTGGAGGAGTCCATGAAGAGTAGAGCAGAAAGATGCTATGTGTACTGAAGAAAGTAGTGTGATGTTGTGTGTGAGAGAGCACAGTGGTGACAGAGAACCGTGGTGATAGAGAACCAGTAGGATTGAATGTGGGCTAGATGACACCTGAGCCATGTTTAAACACATACAGACACAAACATGCCACTCCCTTCCCCTCCAGAGCTGTCACACATGAGAAGATAACTGGGACCAAAATACCCCCATACAGATATCACAATGGCAGATGACCTACAGTAGTACTGACACATGCACTAGCTTAATATTCCATAAACACAAGCATAACTCTAGACTTCCTAAACGAACTTTGTCCTTCTCTCTCTCTTTCTCACTCCCTCATTCCTGTCTCTCTGCATAGGCTAATGCCTGAAGCTGTGCTTGCAAATCATACTGTGACACTGAGAGGGAGGGGAGGCTGGAGGAGGATAGGGGGACAGAGAGACGAGTCTGGGAGGACAAGATAATGGGGTTTCCATAGGAGGTTGCTGGCTGCAGCTCTGAATGCTTGGCAAAGTCACACTCTCTCACTCTCTCTGAAGAGTAATATTGCTAGTCTAGTCCTGGCCTGATAGTGCGCTTCACATTAAAGCCAGATGCAACAACAGCCAGCAGTATCCACCTTGGTATGAGGTCAATATCCAAGCCTCATCTTCAAACTATGATGTCACAGCACATCCCTCAAAGCAATTCTGCACTATCACCAAGTGAAAGAAAAGCAATCAAGCACAAACCATCTCTATTATATTGTAGTAAAGCAACAGTTTCACCTTCGTCCTGAAGAACTGGAAATGAGTGTGTCCTCTACTGTCACGGTTTAGCCCACTACTTACTTTTACACTTGAGCGCCTGCTGGGCGTTGATTGGCTGGTTACAAACGTCGCACCAGTCCTGAGTAACTGTTCTGGTCCAGAACAGGTGGCCCTCCCCTGTCTCCGCACGCACGCGTGGGTCCTCCTGCTCCTGGGAGGCAAATATTGACCAGGCCTCCTTCCGGTGTGTTTCTGTGCGTGCGAGTTTAACGACCCCTGTCCTTCCCTGTGTCAACCGCTCCATCGGTGGCCCCCCGGTGTCCCCTTTGGTACCCGGCCCGGTGGTCTCACCAGGGAGGCTGTGGGATGCGCGCATCCTGACTGGCCGGTCCCGATGTGAGTGTGCGCCAGTGTGTCCGTTTGTGGGCGCGCTTGATCTGTCACACTTGGCATCTGCTATCTGTTCGTTGGCCGATGTGCTTGAACGAACATTTGTGACGGTCTTCAGTGAACTCCCTCCGTCATCGGCATAGTCATTGCCGCTTGCCCTCCGTCCGCTTTGACCAGTGTCCTCCCTCGCCGCCGTCATGTCTCTCTCCGTGTGCCCACAATCAGGCCTGCTGCTGTCGCGTTCTCTGTCGAAGCTACGTGGCACCAGCTCCGGCTGAGCCCCACTTCTCACCCCGGGATTCCCCCCTCCTACCTCGGCTGCTGCTCGTTGGTGTGATAAGACCGACACCGAACCGCACTCCCGCTGCACCGATATCTTCCTGGTCACCATATTCTCCAGGGAGTATTTCCTCGGTAACGTTATTTTCTTCTTCCCGGTGGCCGTTATTTCCTTAAAGAAAAACTCCTGGTCTGGGCTAGGACGATGCTGTCTTGGTCCTACCACACTCACTGAAGCCATTGCCCTGCTCCTAATACAATGCCCTAATAACGTGTGTGTAGCGGTGCGTGTGCGGTGAATGTAAACTAAATTGAAGCGCGAGCCAGGCATGAAGTGTGACACATCTGCAACGACGATTCTGAAAGCGTTTAAATGCCACAGGGGGACGAGCACTCTTAAAGCGGCAGTGTGCTTAATCCAGGGATTTTTCAGTTTAGTTTAAATTTAACCAGGGATTAAACTACTACTAGGTTACTTCTACTAATACTACAGTACTATTATTATTTGTACTACTATTACAGTAGCCTACTACTACACTATTTATAGCCATGACGAGCTTTGAAAGGCTGGTCATGGCTCACATCAACATCATCATGCTGGAAACCCTAGACCCACTCTGCCCCAACAGATCCACAGATGACACAATCTCAACCGCACTCCACACTGCCCTTTCCCACCTGGACAAAAGGAACACCTATGTGAGAATGCTTTGACTACAGCTCAGCGTTCAACACCATAGTGCCCTCAAAGCACATCAATAAACTAAGGACCCTGGGATTAAACACCTCCCTCCTCAACTGGATCTTGGACTTCCTGACGGGCCGCCCCCTGGTGGTAAGGGTAGGCAACACATCTGCCACACTGATCCTCAACACTGGGGCCCCTCAGGGGTGCGTGCTTAGTCCCCCCCATACTCTCTTTTCACCCACGACTGTGTGGCCAACTACGACTCCAACAACATCATTAAATTTGCTGATGATACAACAGTGGTAGGCCTGATCACTGACAACGATGAGAGCCTATAGGGAGGTCAGAGACCTGGTAGTGTGGTGCCAGGACAACAACCTCTTCCTCGATGTGAGCAAGACAAAGGAGATGATCGTGGACTACAGGGGCTATAGTGGAGCGGGTCGAGAGTTTCAAGTTCCTTGGTGTCCACATCACCAATAAACTATCAAGGTTCAAACACACCAAGACAGTTGTGAAGAGGGCACGACAACACCTTTTCCCCTTCAGGAGACTGAAAAAGATTTGGCATGGGTCACCAGATCCAGCACCAAGTCTAGGACCAAAAGGTTGCTTAACAGCTTCTACCCCAAAGCCATAAGACTGCTGAACAATTAATCAAATGGCCACCGGACTATTACATTTAACCCCCCCCTTTGTTTTTTTACTCTGCTACTACTCGCTGTTTATTATCTATGCATAGTCACTTTACAAATGACCTTGACTAACACCTGTACCCCCTGCAAATTTGGTAGGTTACTCCCTGGATATAGCCTTGTTGTTGTTATGTCATTTTCCTGTGTTGCTTTTTACTTTAGTTTATATAGTAAATATTTTCTTAACTCTATTTCTTGAAACTGTATTGTTGGTTAAGGGCTTGTAAGTAAGCAGTTAACAGTAAGGTTTACACTAAATACAATTCGATAGGGGCCTATTGTAGGCTATTAATACTGCACTATATTACTACTGCACTATATTACTACTGTACTATATTACTACTGCACTATATTACTACTGCACTATAATAATAATAATATAATATATGCCATTTAGCAGACGCTTTTATCCAAAGCGACTTACAGTCATGTGTGCATATATTACTACTGTACTATATTACTACTGCACTATATTACTACTGTACTATATTACTACTGCACTATATTACTACTGCACTATATTACTACTGCACTATATTAATACTGCACTATATTACTACTGTATTATATTACTACTGCACTATATTACTACTGTACTATATTACTACTGTACTATATTACTACTGCACTATATTACTACTGTACTATATTACTACTGTACTATATTACTACTGTACTATATTACTACTGCACTATATTACTACTGCACTATATTACTACTGCACTATATTACTACTGTACTATATTACTACTGCACTATATTACTACTGCACTATATTACTACTGTACTATATTACTACTGCACTATATTACTAATGTACTATATTACTACTGCACTATATTACTACTGCACTATATTACTACTGCACTATATTACTAATGTACTATATTACTACTGCACTATATTACTACTGCACTATATTACTACTGCACTATATTACTAATGTACTATATTACTACTGCACTATATTACTACTGCACTATATTACTACTGCTACAGATGATGATAGAATAGACATATGTTGTTTTTCACCATTCTTTCCAATCATTATTATGGAATCATTTTTTGGTGACTGATCCCAAAGACAAAAATCCATGAACTTCTGAACTTGTTCTGTTGCCATTAGCATACAGTACATTGAACCTATAAACATGGGGATAGACATCAGTGAACCCATCCACGTACATAGCTTATGAAGAAGTAAAAATGCTAACCATTTAGCCTGCTGTGTTACGATTAGGAAAAATATAAACATTTCCATGTCACAATACATCATCTGTTTTATAAGAAACCACATGACGCAGTGAGCTTGTTCCCCACAAGACAGAAATTCCCCCAATGGTTTGCAGAACACCCCTGTCACAAACACCCAACCACGCACACAAGGCTCAAACACAAATACCTTTCACTTTCACATTATTAAAGTGTATTTAGTTTACATTGTGATGAGTTTAGTTGTTTCTTGTTTACTCAGGAAAACCTTCTGTTTGTCAGTCTACTCTTCATCGGTCATTCTCAAACCAGTTGGCACGGAGTCAAATTGAGAGTTTGTAGATATTCAGTAATTGCACAGTGAAGTCCGGAGGCTGAAAAGATTTGTCATGGGCCTTCAAATCCTCAAAACGTTATCGAGAGCATCTTGACTGGCTGCATCACCGCTTGGTAGGGTATATGTACGTATGGCCAATACATCACTGGGGCCGAGCTCCCTGCCACCCAGGTCCTCTATACTA
>NC_068430.1:18063071-18085571 GCF_023373465.1 Oncorhynchus keta | reverse complement strand
ACACACACATGAACACTGACAACACACAAATAAAGAACACTGACAACACACAAATAAAGAACACTAACAACACACAAATAAAGAACACTGACAACACACAAATAAAGAACACTGACAACACACAAATAAAGAACACTGACAACACACAAATAAAGAACACTGACAACACACAAATAAAGAACACTGACAACACACAAATAAATAACACTGACAACACACAAATAAATAACACTGACAACACACAAATAAAGAACACTAACAACACACAAATAAAGAACACTAACAACACACAAATAAAGAACACTGACAACACACACATGAAGAACACTGACAACACACAAATAGAGAACACTGATAACACACAAATAAAGAACACTAACAACACACAAATAAAGAACACTGACAACACACAAATAAAGAACACTGACAACACACAAATAGAGAACATTAACAACACACAAATAAAGAACACTGACAACACACAAATAAAGAACACTGACACTGACAACACTCACATGAAGAACACTGACAACACACAAATAAAGAACACTGACAACACACAAATAAAGAACACTGACAACACACAAATAAAGAACACTGACAACACACACATGAACACTGACAACACACAAATAAAAAGAACACTGACAACACACAAATAAAGAAATAAAGAACACTGACAACACACAAATAAAGAACACTGACAACACACACATAAAGAACACTGACAACACACAACACTGACAACACACAAATAAAGAACACTGACAACACACAAATAAAGAAATGACAACACACAAATAAAGAACACTGACAACACACAAATAAAGAACACTGACAACACACAAATAAAGAACACTGACAACACACAAATAAAGAACACTGACAACACACAAATAAAGAACACTGACAACACACAAATAAAGAACACTGACAACACACAACACACAAAAAGAACACTGACAACACACAAATAAAGAACACTGACAACACACAAATAAAGAACACTGACAACACACAAATAAAGAACACTGACAACACACACAAATAAAGAACACTGACAACATGAAGAACAAATAAAGAACACTGACAACACACAAATAACAACACACAAATAAAAGAACACTGACAACACACAAATAAAGAACACTGACAACACACAAATAAAGAACACTGACAACACACAAATAAAGAACACTGACAACACACAAATAAAGAACACTGACAACACACAAATAAAGAACACTGACAACACACAAATAAATAAACTGACAAACACAAATAAATGACAACACACAAATAAAGAACACTGACAACACACAAATAAAGAACACTAACAACACACAAATAAAGAACACTGACAACACACAAATAAAGAACACTGACAACACACAAATAAAGAACACTGACAACACACAAATAAAGAACACTAACAACACACAAATAAAGAACACTGACAACACACAAATAAAGAACACTGACAACACACAAATAAAGAACACTGACAACACACAAATAAAGAACACTGACAACACACAAATAAAGAACACTGACAACACTCACATGAAGAAC
This sequence comes from Oncorhynchus keta, assembly GCF_023373465.1. Classification (NCBI taxonomy): domain Eukaryota; kingdom Metazoa; phylum Chordata; class Actinopteri; order Salmoniformes; family Salmonidae; genus Oncorhynchus; species Oncorhynchus keta. The sequence goes on along the minus strand of NC_068430.1, from coordinate 18,083,999 downwards.
ACTAACACACACAAAGAACACTGACAACACACAAATAAAGAACACTGACAACACACAAATAAAGAACACTGACAACACTCACATGAAGAACACTAACACACACAAAGAACACTGACAACACACAAATAAAGAACACTGACAACACTCACATGAAGAACACTAACACACACAAAGAACACTGACAACACACAAATAAAGAACACTGACAACACACAAATAAATAACACTGACAACACACAAATAAAGAACACTGACAACACTCACATGAAGAACACTAACACACACAAAGAACACTGACAACACACAAATAAAGAACACTGACAACACACAAATAAAGAACACTGACAACACACAAATAAAGAACACTGACAACACACAAATAAAGAACACTGACAACACACAAATAAAGAACACTGACAACACACAAATAAAGAACACTGACAACACACAAATAAATAACACTGACAACACACAAATAAAGAACACTGACAACACACAAATAAAGAACACTGACAACACACAAATAAAGAACACTGACAACACACAAATAAAGAACACTGACAACACACAAATAAAGAACACTGACAACACACAAATAAAGAACACTGACAACACACAAATAAAGAACACTGACAACACACAGATAAAGAACACTGACAACACACAAATAAAGAACACTGACAACACACAAATAAAGAACACTGACAACACACAAATAAAGAACACTGACAACACACAAATAAAGAACACTGACAACACTCACATGAAGAACACCAACACACACAAAGAACACTGACAACACACAAATAGAGAACACTGACAACACACAAATAAAGAACACTGACAACACACAAATAAAGAACACTGACAACACACAAATAAAGAACACTGACAACACACAAATAAAGAACACTGACAACACACAAATAAATAACACTGACAACACACAAACAAAGAACACTGACAACACACAAACAGAGAACACTGACAACACAACAGTGTGAGGAGCGAGTTGATATCACTAAAAGGTGTGTGTATGTGTGTGTCAAACCTGCTCCAGGTCGATGCAGAGTCCAGCAGGTCTCGATATTTCTGTAGACATTCCTCTCTAAACAGAACCTTCACACGCTTTATATGGGACGACAGGTGGATCCTAGCCGAGACAGAGAGGGATATGATACACACACACACACACCACATTTATCTCAGAAACAATGCTGACATACTCACTTCTCAAACTTGTGTATCTGCTCATCATTGTAGGCAAGCTCTAGAACAATCACAAGGGAGACATTTATTAAACACTCAAAACACAGGAGGCCCATGTTAGACACACACACACACACACACACACACACACACACACACACACACACACACACACACACACACACACACACACACACACACACACACACACACACACACACACACACACACACACACACACACACACTTCCAGTCAGTCGGTCCTTGCGGTACTGTTGGTGGATGGCCATGATCTTCTCCAGGAGGAACTCCATCTTCTGGATGCTGTAGAGGTGAGGGGTCAGAGTTCACACCAGATGCCATTTTAACCCCAACTCTGCACACTGCAACCCCTTGGCCCCGAGCCCTTGTAGAGATGTGAATAAAGATGGAACAGGCATAAACATGATGAAGAAAGTCTCACCTGTTGTCCTCAGCCAGATTCTCAGAGTGTTTGGCCAGTTCTACATGCATGTGTTCTAGACGGGTCTGGAATTCCCGGATCGCTCCGGCGTACACTGGCAGGTTCTCCCTGATCTACATGGAGTGAACAAGGACAAACAACACCAGCCCAAACCTCAAGAGAGACAGCCACAGCCAGTGTCAAGGATCCTCCCTCCCACCCAACACCCTTCCCCAGTCAGTTTCAACAGCATTTCTCTCACCAGTCGCAGCTTCTTGCTGTCGTCAGTGGAGTCTGGGGCTTGCAGGGGGAACTGTCTTCTGCAAGAAGAGAGGATGAGAGGAGGACAGGAGGGAGGGTGAGAGGTGAGGATGAGGAGGACAGGGGGGAGGGTGAGAGGTGAGGATGAGGAGGACAGGGGGGAGGGTGAGAGGAGGACATGAGGGAGGGAGAAGGACATGAGGGAGGGAGGGTGAGAGTATGAGAGGTGGACAGGAGGGAGGGAGGGTGAGAGGTGGACAGGAGGGAGGGAGGGTGAGAGGTGGACAGGAGGGACGGAGGGAGGGTGAGAGGTGGACAGGAGGGAGGGAGGGAGGGAGGGTGAGAGGTGGACAAGAGGGAGGCAGGGTGAGAGGAGGACAGGAGGGTGAGAGGAGGACATGAGGGAGGGTGAGAGGTGGACAAGAGGGAGGCAGGGTGAGAGGAGGACAGGAGGGTGAGAGGAGGACATGAGGGAGGGTGAGAGGTGGACATGAGGGAGGGAGGGTGAGAGGAGGACAAGAGGGAGGGAGGGTGAGAGGAAGACATGAGGGAGGGTGAGAGGAGGACAGGAGGGAGGGAGGGTGAGAGGAGGACAGGAGGGAGGGGGGTGAGAGGAGGACATGAGGGAGGGTGAGAGGTGGACATGAGGGAGGGTGAGAGGTGGACAGGAGGGAGGGAGGGTGAGAGGTGGACAAGAGGGAGGAAGGGTGAGAGGTGGACAGGAGGGAGGGAGGGTGAGAGGTGGACAGGAGGGAGGAAGGGTGAGAGGTGGACAGGAGGGAGGAAGGGTGAGAGGAGGATGAGGGAGGGAGGGAGGGAGGGTGAGAGGAGGACATGAGGGAGGGAGGGTGTGAGGAGAGGATGAGACCAGGACATGAGGGAGGGAGGGTGAGAGGAGGACATGAGGGAGGGAGGGTGAGAGGAGGACATGAGGGAGGAAGGGTGAGAGGAGGACATGAGGGAGGGAGGGTGAGAGGAGGACATGAGGGAGGGAGGGTGAGAGGAGGACATGAGGGAGGGAGGGTGAGAGGAGAACATGAGGGAGGAAGGGTGAGAGGAGGACATGAGGGAGGGAGGGTGAGAGGTGGATATGAGGGAGGGAGAAGGACATGAGGGTGAGAGGAGGACATGAGGGAGGAAGGGTGAGAGGAGGACATGAGGGAGGAAGGGTGAGAGGAGGACATGGGGGAGGGAGGGTGAGAGGTGGATATGAGAGAGGGAGAAGGACATGAGGGAGGGAGGGTAGGAGGAGGACATGAGGGAGGGAGGGTGAGAGGAGACATGAGGGAGGGAGGGTGAGAGGAGGACATGAGGGAGGAAGGGTGAGAGGAGGACATGAGGGAGGGAGGGTGAGAGGTGGATATGAAGGAGGGAGAAGGACATGAGGGAGAGAGGGTGAGAGGAGGACATGAGGGAGGAAGGGTGAGAGGAGGACATGAGGGAGGAAGGGTGAGAGGAGGACATGAGGGAGGAAGGGTGAGAGGAGGACATGAGGGAGGGAGGGTGAGAGGTGGATATGAGGGAGGCAGAAGGACATGAAGGAGGGAGGGTGAGAGGAGGACATGAGGGAGGGAGGGTGAGAGGAGGACAGGAGGAAGAGAGGGTGAGAGGAGGACATGAGGGAGGGAGGGTGAGAGGTAGACAGGAGGGAGGAAATGTGAGAGGAGGACATGAGGGAGGGTGAGAGGTGGACAGGAGGGAGGGTGAGAGGTGGACAGGAGGGAGGGTGAGAGGTGGACAGGAGGGGGTGAGAGGTGAGGAAGACAGGAGGGAGGGTGAGAGGTAGACAGGAGGGAGGGTGGGTGAGAGGAGGACATGAGGGAGGGAGGGTGAGAGGTGAGGAAGACAGGAGGGAGGGTGAGAGGTGAATTAAAGTAAAGATACAACTGGTTTTAGGTATTCACTGCTCACAATGTGACAATGACTGAGATTGTAAGTATTTTGTATGTTGGCGTGTGTATGTGGTCTTGTCGGTCACTCACAGGGTGTGTAGTCTGTGCTCAGAACTGAGGCAGGAGTGCAGTCTCATGTTGACCATGCTGATAGTCAGCAGCGAGTCACCACACTCCCTACCCACCTTCTCCCTGGGTAGACAGAGAGGGGAGAGCATGGGTCATGGCAGATCGAAGGGATGTTGCTGGTTTGTTCTCACGGTGTGTGTGTGGGTCTCACATGTAGCTGTAGTATCCATGTAGGAACAGTTCTCTGTGTGTGTGTAAGGAACGCACTATCCTCAGGTACTGATAGACCACTCCTACTATCAACTAGACAGAGGAGAATGGGAGAGAGGGAAGAAAAGAGGGGGGTGAGTAAAGAGACTGATTCACTACATAGAAAAACACAACCATCAACAGACCATTCAGCTGAGAGTTTTAACTGTCTCTTCCAGTGGGTTACACAGTGCTGGATCCCATGTCATGACTAACTTACCTTGGAGAAAGAATAGTCTGCCATAATGTCAAACCGGGATGGGATGTTGGGCATCTCAGCTACAGAGGACAAGACACACATCATTTATAGTTTATTAAATCAATAACAATACCCATTGACACTGAGTGTACATAACATTAAGGACAGCTTCAGAACAGCCTCAATTCGTTGGGGAATAGTCTACAAGGTGCCAATAGCGTTCCACAGGGATGCTACCATACCCCATGTAATTGTAATAACAGGAACTCAGGTTCTTTTGTTCATCCGAACTAGAATACCTCACAATCAAATGCCGACCGCATTATCTCCCAAGATAATTATCTTTGGTTATTGTCACAGCCATGTATATCCCCCTCAAGCCAATACCACGACGGCCCTCAAGGAGCTTCACTGGACTTTATGCAAACTGGAAACCACATATCCTGAGGCCACATTTATTGTAGCTGGGAATTTCAACAAAACAAATGTGAGGAAAAGGCTTCCTAAATCCTATCAGCATAGCGACTGTAGCACTCACGCCAGAAAAACACTCAACCATTACTACTCCAACTTCCGGGATGCATACAAGGCCCTCCCCCGCCCTCCTTTCGGCAAATCTGACCATGACTCCAATTTCCCCCCCTTCCTATAGGCAGAAACTCAAACATGAAGTACCCGTGCTAAGGACTATTCAAGGAATCCATGCTTCAAGATTGTTTTGATCACGCGGACTGGGATATGTTCCGGGTAGCTTCAGAGAATAATATTGACGTGTCAAACGAGACGGTGACTGAGTTTATCAGGAAGTGTATAGGAGATATTGTACCCACTGTGTCTATTAAAACCTAACCTAACCAGAAACCGAGGCTAGATAGCAGCATTCGTGCTAAACTGAATGTGCGAACCACCGCATTTAACCATGGCAAAGGTGACTGGGAATATGGCAGAATACAAACAGAGCGGTCATTCCCTCCGTAAGGCAATCTAACAGGCAAAACGTCAGTATAGAGACAAAGTGGAGTCGCAATTCAATGGCTCAGACACGTGACAGGGTCTACAGACAATCATGGACTACAAAAGGAAAACAAGGAACGTCGCGGACACCGACATCTTGCTCCCAGACAAGCTTAACATGTTCTTTGTCCGCTTTGAGGATAACACAGTGCCACCGACGTGGCCCGCTACCAAGGACTGAGGGCTCTCCTTCTCCGTGGCCGATGTGAGTAAGACATTTAAACGTGTTAACCCTCGCAAGGTGTGTTTACAGACATATTCCATCTCTCCCTATCCCAGTCTGCTGTCCCCACATGCTTAAAGATGGCCACCATTGTTCCTGTTCTCAAGAAAGCTAAGGTAACTGAACTAAATGACTATCACCTCGTAGCCACCACTTCTGTCATAACACCTCCACCTCCACCCTACCCGATACCGTAGACCCACTTCAGTTTGCTTACCGCCCCAATAGGTCCACAGACGATGCAACCACCATCACACTGCCCTATCCCATCTGGACAAGAGGAATACCTATGTACGAATGCTGTTCATTGACTAAAACTCAGCATTCAACACCATAGCTCATCATTAGCTTGAGACCCTGGGTCTGAACCCTGCCCTGTGCAATTGAGTCCTGGACTTCCTGATGGGCCGTCCCCCAGGTCGTGAAGGTAGGAAACAACACCTACACTTCGCTGATCCTCAACACTGGGGCCCCACAAGGGTGCGTGCTCAGCCCCCTCCTGTAGATAAAAAGATAATCAAGGACAACAACCACCCGAGCCACTGCCTGTTCACCCCGCTATCATCCAGAAGGCGAGGTCAGTTCAGGTTCTTAAATGGAGCTCTTAAATGGAGCTTCTCCAACATAATTCAGGTAGAATCAGGAATTCCCCAGGGCAGCTGTCTAGGGCCCTTACTTTTTTCAAAGCTGGAACCGAGAGACTGAAAAACAGCTTCTATCTCAAGGCCATCAGACTGTTAAACAACCATCACTAACTCAGAGGCTGCTGTCTACATACAGACTTGAAATCATTGGCCACTTTAATAAATGGATCACTTGTCACTTTAATAATGTTTACATATCTTGCATTACTCATCTTATATGTATATACAGTATTCTATACTATTCTACTGTTTCTCAGTCTATGCCGCTCTGACATTGCTCGTCCATATATTTATACATTCTTAATTCCATTCCTTTACATAGATTTGTGTGTATTAGGTATTTTTGGTGTATTTTTAGATTTTGCTTGTTAGATATTGCAGCACTGTCAGAACTAGAAGCACAAGCATTTCACTACACCCGCAATAACATCTGCTAAACACGTGTATGTGACAAATAAAATTTGATTTGATTTCATAGGTACTTAAATATTTTGTCTTGACCAGTCACTCTCTGAATGGCACACACACACAATCCATATCTCAATTGTCTCAAGGCTTAAACATCCTTCTTTAACCTGTCTGCTCCCCTTCATCTACACTGATTGAAGTGGATTTAACAAGTGACATCAAAAAGGGATCATAGATTTCACCTGGATTCACCTGGTCAGTTTATGTCATGGAAAGAGAAGGTATTCTTAATGTTTATGTGTGTGTGTCTTACGTTCTCTGAAGGGGAGGCCAGCGTGTGTCTCTGGAGTGCGACTAAGCAGAAGTAGCGGCTGGGAGGGCGAGGTGGAGGGGAAGTTGACCACCTTCATAGAGCCCTTCAGGGAAAGGTCATGTCCCAGGAACAGGAAGTGCTGTTGCTCCAGCCCCACCCCTGTCTGAGACGCCACTTCCTCACAGAAGATGGCCGCCCTGGTGAGCAAGACGGGAGAGGTGGTGGGAAGGGGGCAGGGTGGATGTAGGTCAAAACAGGTGTGTGTGTGAGTATAGACTGGCAAGTTTGTGTGTGTATGTGTGTGTGCGTGTTTGACTCACGTGTTGTAGTGGGGAATGTAGAAGCGGTGAGCTGTAGCCTGTTGCAGGGAGAACAGATAGACCGAGACTCTCTGTAGTATCTCTGTGGTGGCAGAAAAGAACTGGTCGAATGTCCAACACTTCTCCTGGTCTGCCTCCACTATCCCAGCTAACACTGGGACTAGCTGACACCTCAGACCCCTATACAAAAGAGAGTGAAAGAGAGAGAGTTATTAAACTGCAACTTCAGATACACTCATTAAAGGTGCTGTGACAAGTCTCTCTTGGCTGAGAGTTGAGGAAAGACTGACACCTTGTTTTAATAAGAAACGTGTTGGAAATTCCAAATTGTTTGCATAGTCAACTTACACACAGTACTGACACACACACTTACCCCACCAGACATGACGCCAGGAGCCTTTTCACAGTCCGCAGGTCCAGAACAAATTCAAGGTAACAATATAAAACTGTGACACAGAGCCACACTATAAAACTGTGATACAGAGCCATGAGTACATGGAACTCCCTTCCATTTTATATAGCGCAAGTGAACAGCAAACCTGGTTTCAAAAACAAATAAAGCAACACCTCACGGCACCATGCCTCTTCCCCATGTGACCTACTTGTTGTGTGTAGGTACTGACATGTATGTGTAACTGATAGATGCACATGCTATTTTACAGTAAACAAACTGACAACAGACTATCAGCACGCTTAAAGGGAAGGACATTTAACAAGCACAGCACTTACACAAATGACTGAGGATTGGTTGAGAGAAATTGATGGGGGCTGTTTTGTTAGACTTTAGTGCGACTTTGGACATTATCAATTATAGTCTGCTGCTGGAAAAACGTATGTCTTATGGCTTTACACTCCCTGCTATATTGTGGATAGAGTTAACTGTCTAACAGAACACAGAGGGTGTTCTTAAATGGAGCTTCTCCAACATAATTCAGGTAGAATCAGGAATTCCCCAGGGCAGCTGTCTAGGGCCCTTACTTTTTTCAATATTTACTAATGACATGCCACTGGCTGTGAGAAAAGTCCGTGTGTCTATGTACAGTTGAAGTCGGAAGTTTACATACATCTTAGCCAAATACATTTCAACTCAGTTTTTCACAATTCCTGACATTTAATCTTAGTAGAAAATCCCTGTCTTAGGTCAGTTAGGATCGCCACTTTATTTTAGGAATGTGAAATGTCAGAATAATAGTAGAGAGAATTATTTATTTCAGTTTTATTTATTTCTTGTTAACATTAGAAGCCTACTCCCTAAGTTTGTTTTACTCACTGCTTTAGCACACTCTGCCAACCCGGATGTCTTAGTCGTGTCTGAATCCTGGCTTAGGAAAACCACCAAAAACCCTGAAATCTCCATTGCTAACTATATACTATATACTTTTTCCGCCAAGATAGAACTGCCAAAGGGGGCAGTGTTGCAATCAACTGCAAAGATAGATAGTAATACAGAACTCTGCAGGCTAAGTCTGGACCCAAACAATTTGAGCTTCTACTTCTAAAAATTTGCTATAGACCTCCCTCTGCCCCCAGCTGTGCCCTCGATACCATATGTGATTTGATTGCACCCCATCTATCTTCTGAGCTCGTGCTACTAGGTGACCTAAACTGGGACATGCTTACCACCCCGGCCATCCTACAAAATAAGCTTGATGCCCTCAATCTCACACAAATGATCAATGAACCTACCAGGTACAACCCCAAATCAGTAAACACGGGCACCGTCATAGTCATAGTCATCATAACTAATTCGCCCTCCAAATACACCTCTGCTGTTTTCAATCAAGATCTCAGCGATCACTGCCTCATTGCCTGCATCCATAATGGGTCTGCGACCAAACGACCACCTCTCATCACTGTCAAACGCTCCCTGAAACACTTCTGCGAGCAGGCCTTTCTAATCGACCTGGCCGGGGTATCCTGGAATGACATTGACCTCATCCCGTCAGTAGATGATGCCTGGCTATTCTTTAAAAGTGCCTTCCTCACCATCTTAAATAAGCATGCCCCTCTCAAAAAATTTAGAACTAGGAATAGATATAGTCCTTGGTTCACTCCAGACCTGTCTGCCCTTGACCAGCACAAAAACATCCTGTGGCGTTCTGCATTAGCATCGAATAGCCCCCGTGATATGCAACTTTTCAGGGAAGTTAGGAACAAATATACACAGGCAGTTAGAAAAGCTAAGGCAAGCTTTTTCAAACATACATTTGCATCCTGTAGTACTAACTCAAAAAAGTTCTGGGACACTGTAAAGTCCATGGAGAATAAGAGCACCTCCTCCCAGCTGCCCACTGCTCTGAGGGTAGGAAACACTGTCACCACCGATAAATCCACTATAATTGAGAATTTCAATAAGCATTTCTCTACAGCTGGCCAATGCTTTCCACATGGCTACCCCTACCCCGGTCAACTGCTCGGCACCCTCCACAGCAACCCGCCAACGTCCCCACCATTTCCCCTTTACCCAAATCCAGATAGCTGATGTTCTGAAAGAGCTGCAAAATCTGGACCCCTACAAATCAGCCGGGCTAGACAATCTGGACCCTCTCTTTCTAAAATTATCTGCAGAAATTGTTGCAACCGCTATTACTAGCCTGTTCAAACTCTCTTTCTGAGATTCCCAAAGATTGGTCATCCCACTCTTCAAAGGGGGTGACACTCTGACCCCAACTGCTACAGACCTATATCTATCCTACCCTGTCTTTCTAAGGTCTTCGAAAGCCAAGTTAACAAACAGATTACTGACCATTTCGAATCCCACCATACCTTCTCCGCTATGCCATCTGGTTTCAGAGCTGGTCATGGGTGCACCTCAGTCACGCTCAAAGGTTCTAAATGACATCATAACCGCCATCGATAAGAGACATTACTGTGCAACCGTATTCATCGACCTGGCCAAGGCTTTCGACTCTGTCAATCACAACATTCTTATTGGCAGACTCGTCAGCCTTGGTTTCTCAAATGATTGCCTCGCCTGGTTTACCAACTATTTCTCTGATAGAGTTCAGTGTGTAAAAACGGAGGGCCCGTTGTCCAGACCTCTGACAGTCTCTATGGGTGTGCCACAGGGTTCAATTCTCAGATCGACTCTCTTTTCTGTATACATCAATGATGATGCTCTTGCTGCTGGTGATTCTCTGATCCACCTCTACGCAGACGACACCATTCTGTATACTTCTGGCCCCTCCTTGGACACTGTGTTAACTAACCTCCAGACGAGCTTCAATGCCATACAACTCTCCTTCCGTGGCCTCCAACTGCTCTTAAACGCAAGTAAAACTAAATGCATGCTATTCAATCAATCATTGCCCACACCTGCTCGCCCGTCCAGCATCACTACTCTGGTAGGCTCTGACTTAGAATACGTGGACAACTACAAATACCTGGGTGTCTGGTTAAACTGTAAACTCTCCTTCCAGACTCACATTAAGCATCTCCAATCCAAAATTAAATCTAGAATCGGCTTCCTATATCGCAACAAAGCATCCTTCACTCATGCTGCCAAACATACCCTCGTAAAACTGACCATCATACCGATCCTCGACTTCAGTGATGTCATCTATAAAATAGCCTCCAACACTCTACTCAACAAACTGGATGCAGTCTATCACAGTGCCATCTGTTTTGTCACCAAAGCCCCATACACTACCCACCATTGCGACCTGTACGCTCTCGTTGGTTGGCACTCGTTTCATACTCGTCGCCAAACCACTGGCTACAGGTTATCTACAAGTCTCTGCTAGGTAAAGCCCCGCCTTATCTCAGCTCACTGGTCACCATAGCAGCACCCACTCGTAGCACGCGCTCCAGCAGGTACAGTGCCTTGCGAAAGTATTCGGCCCCCTTGAACTTTGCGACCTTTTGCCACATTTCAGGCTTCAAACATAAAGATATAAGAATGTATTTTTTTGTGAAGAATCAACAAGTGGGACACAATCATGAAGTGGAACGACATTTATTGGATATTTCAAACTTTTTTAACAAATCAAAAACTGAAAAATTGGGCGTGCAAAATTATTCAGCCCCTTTACTTTCAGTGCAGCAAACTCTCTCCAGACGTTCAGTGAGGATCTCCGAATGATCCAATGTTGACCTAAATGACTAATGATGATAAATACAATCCGCCTGTGTGTAATCATGTCTCCGTATGAATGCACCTGCACTGTGATAGTCTCAGAGGTCCGTTAAAAGCGCAGAGAGCATCACGAAGAACAAGGAACACACCAGGCAGGTCCGAGATACTGTTGTGAAGAAGTTTAAAGCCGGATTTGGATACAAAAACATTTCCCAAGCTTTAAACATCCCAAGGAGCACTGTGCAAGCGATAATATTGAAATGGAAGGAGTATCAGACCACTGCAAATCTACCAAGACCTGGCCGTCCCTCTAAACTTTCAGCTCATACAAGGAGAAGACTGATCAGAGATGCAGCCAAGAGGCCCATGATCACTCTGGATGAACTGCAGAGATCTACAGCTGAGGTGGGAGACTCTGTCCATAGGACAACAATCAGTTGTATATTGTACAAATCTGGCCTTTATGGAAGAGTGGCAAGAAGAAAGCAATTTCTTAAAGATATCCATAAAAAGTGTTGTTTAAAGTTTGCCACAAGCCACCTGGGAGACACACCAAACATGTGGAAGAAGGTGCTCTGGTCAGATGAAACCAAAATTGAACTTTTTGGCAACAATGCAAAACGTGACGTAAAAGCAACACAGCTCATCACCCTGAACACACCATCCCCACTGTCAAACATGGTGGTGGCAGCATCAAGGTTTGGCCCTGCTTTTCTTCAGCAGGGACAGGGAAGATGGTTAGGGATGGTTAATTGATGGGAGCCAAATACAGGACCATTCTGGAAGAAAACCTGATGGAGTCTGCAAAATACCCGAGACTGGGACGGAGATTTGTCTTCCAACAAGACAATGATCCAAAACATAAAGCAAAATCTACAATGGAATGGTTCAAAAATAAACATATCCAGGTGTTAGAATGGCCAAGTCAAAGTCCAGACCTGAATCCAATCGAGAATCTGTGGAAAGAACTGAAAACTGCTGTTCACAAATGCTCTCCATCCAACCTCACTGAGCTCGAGCTGTTTTGCAAGGAGGAATGGGAAAAAAATTCAGTCTCTCGATGTGCAAAACTGATAGAGACATACCCCAAGCGACTTACAGCTGTAATCGCAGCAAAAGGTGGTGCTACAAAGTATTAACTTAAGGGGGCTGAATAATTTTGCACGCCCAATTTTTCATTTTCTGATTTGTTAAAAAAGTTTGAAATATCCAATAAATGTCGTTCCACTTCATGATTGTGTCCCACTTGTTGTTGATTCTTCACAAAAAAATATTTTATATCTTTATGTTTGAAGCCTGAAATGTGGCTGAAATGTGTCAAAAGTTCGCAAAGTTCAAGGGGGCCGAATACTTTCGCAAGGCACTGTATATCTCACTAGTCACCCCCAAAGCCAAATCCTCCTTTGGTCATCTTTCCTTCCAGTTCTCTGCTGCCCATGACTGGAACGAATTGCAAAAATATCTGAAGCTGGAGACTCACATCTCCCTCACTAGCTTTAAGCACCAGCTGTCAGAGCAGCTTACAGATCACTGCACATGTACATAGCCCATCTCTAAACAGCCCATATATCTACCTACCTCATCCCCATACTGGTATTTATTTATTTTGCTCCTTTGCACCCCAGTATCTCTACCTGCACATTCATCTTCTGCCGATCTACCATTCCAGTGTTAAATTGCTATATTGTAATTACTTCGCCACCATGGCCTATTTATTTCCTTAACTTACCTCATTTGCACTCACTGTATATAGACTTTTTGTTTTCTTTTGTTCTACTGTATTATTGACTGTATGTTTTGTTTATTCCATGTGTAACTCTGTGTTGTTGTATGTGTCGAATTGCTACGCTTTATCTTGGCCAGGTCGCAGTTGCAAATGAGAACTTGTTCTCAACTAGCCTACCTGGCTAAAAAATTCATCACATTCCCAGTGGGTCAGAAGTTTACATACACTCAATTATTTGGTAGTATTGCCTTTAAATTGTTTAATTTGGGTCAAATGTTTTGGGGAGCCTTCCACAAGGCTACCCAAAATTTTGGCCCATTCCTCCTGACAGAGCTGGTGTAAATGAATCAGGTTTGTAGGTCTCCTTGCTCGCACATGCTTTTTCAGTTCTGCCCACAAATTTTCTATAGGATTGAGGTCATGGGATGGCCACTCCAATACCTTGACTTTGCTGTCCTTAAGCCATTTGGCCACAACTTGGAAGTATGCTTGCATTGTCCATTTAGAAGACCCATTTGCGACCAAGCTTTAAACTTCCTGACTGATGTCTTGAGATGTTGCTTCAATATATCCACATAATTTTCCTTCCTCATGACTCCATCTATTTTGTGAAGAGCACCAGTCCCTCCTGCAGCAAAGCACCCCCACAACATGATGCTGCCACCCCCGTGCTTCACAGTTGGGATGGTGTTCTTCGGATTGCAAGTCTCCCCCTTTTCCTCCAAACATGACGATGGTCATTATGGCCAAAAAGTTATATTTTTGTTTCAACAGACCAGAGGATATTTCTCAAAAAAGTACGATCTTTGTCCCCATGTGCAGTTGCAAAACATAGTCTGGCTTTTTTATGGCGGTTTTGGAGCAGTGGCTTCTTCCTTGCTGAGCGGCCTTTCAGGTTATGTCGATATAGGACTCGTTTTACTGTGGATAAAGATACTTTTGTACCGGTTTCCTCCAGCATCTTCACAAGGTCCTTTGCTGTTGTTCTGGGATTGATATGAACTTTTCGCACCTAAGTACGTTAATCTCTAGGAGACACAACGCGTCTCCTTCCTGAGCGGTATGACGACTGCGTGGTCCCATGGGGTTTATACTTGCGCATTATTATTTGTACAGATGAACACGGTACCTTCAGGCGTTTGGAAATTGCTCCCAAGGATGAACCAGACTTGCGGAGGTCTACAATGTTTTTTCATGATCTTCCCATGATGTCAAGCAAAGAGGCACTGAGTTTGAAGGTAGGCCTTGAAATACATCCACAGGTACACCTCCAATTGACTCAAATGATGTCAATTAGCCTATCAGAAGCTTCCAACGCCATGACATAATTTTCTGGAATTTTCCAAGCTGTTTAAATGCACAGTCAACTTAGTGTATGTAAACTTCTGACGACTGGAATTGAGATACAGTGAATTACAAGTGAAATAATCTGTCTGTAAACAATTGTTGGAAAAATTACTTGTGTCATGCACAAAGTAGATGTCCTAAGCGACTTGCCAAAACTATAGTTTGTTAAAAAGAAAATTGTGGAGTGTTTGAAAAATGAGTTTTAATGACCTAAGTGTATGTAAACTTCCAACTTCAAATGTATGACTCAACACTATACATGTCAGCTACTGCAGCGACTGAAATTACTCAACACTATACATGTCAGCTACTGCAGCGACTGAAATGACTGCAACACTTAACAAAGAGCTACAATTAGTTTCAGAATGGGTGGCAAGGAATAAGTTAGTCCTAAATATTTAAAAAACTAAAAGCATTGTATTTGGGACAAATCATTCACTAAACCCTAAACCTCTACTAAATCTTGTAATGAATCATGCGGAAATGGAGCAAGTTTACACCCCCTGCTATACACCCCCTGCTTTACACACGTACATAAGGATTTTGTGTTGTAGATATGTGGTAGTAGAGTAGGGGTCTGAGGGTACACAATGTGTTGTGAAAATATGTATTGTAATGTTTTAAAAATGGTATAAACTGCCTTCATTTTGCCTTGGCAGCAGCTAATGGGGATCCATAATAAATACAAATAAAGGGGTCAGTTGTCCAACTGAATCCATTCAGCTGAAATGTGTCTTCTGCATTTAGCACAACCTCTGAATCAGAGAGGTGTGTGGGGCTGCCTTAATCGACATCCACGTCTTCAGCATCCGGGGAACAGTGGGTTAACTGCCTTGTTCAGGGGCAGAACGACAGATTTTTATCTTGTCAGCTTGGGGATTTGATCCAGTAACCTTTTGGTTACTGACCCAACGCTCTAACCACCTGCCACCCCTCAAATACACACACACTACATGTTAATGTTTTGAAATGTTTGTAAATGGTAAAGTCTTTTGTCTGTAATATGTCGGACCCCAGTAAGACTAGCTGTCTCCATTGGCGTTGGCTAATGGGGATCCTAACACAAAGGTACTGACTTTGAGAGCAGGCAGCTGTTTGGTAGCTGGTAGCTCCACTCTATAAGTCCGTCGTTGACCTTCTGAACTCCAGCAATGGCCCCTACTGGCTTCTCTTTGGTGATCTTAAACCTGCACGTCACAGACAGGGGAAGAGGGGGAGCAGAGAGAGGAGAAGACGCTAGCTCTTTATTTTACACTCCTATTTCAGCTGTTGCTGTGTTTGTTTAGACTAATCCCAAAGAAGTAAAAGAGCAATTATTAGACCATTTCAACATAGTAATTACATGCACACTTACTGTTGTATCTATGAAACACACCACACAGAGACTTACATGGTGGGTTTGTTCTTGCGGGGTCCTCCGTAGGGTGTGAAGGGTAAAGAACCGGCGGCAGCGTGGTAAAACGTCACTCCAATACTCCACAGGTCAACACTCACACCATAGGCCTTGTGCTGGGGCCTACGCAGTACTGCACGCTCATACATGTCTGGGTGCTACACACACACACACACACACACACACACACACACACACACACACACACACACACACACACACACACACACACACACACACACACACACACACACACACACACACACACACACACACACACACACACACACACACACACACACACACACACACACACACACACACACACACACACACACACACACACAGAGAGAGAGAAGGTCAATAACACACACCATAGCCTGCCATAACTTATGTTATCTGCTGGGGCACATGAAACACTGCAGGCTCATACATCCCAGAAAACATTCAATCTCCCCTCCCTCTCCATACCCTCCTTGTCTTCTCTCCTCCACCACCTCTCCTCTCTACTCCTCTCCTATCCCTCTCTCTCACCAGGTATTCCTCTGTTCCGTAGATGGAGACAAACTTCTCTTCATTGTCTAGTTCTCTGGCCGCTCCGAAGTCTGTTAGCTTATAGACGGACCTCCCGTCCTCTCCCACCTGACGCATGATGTTTCCAGGCTTAATGTCCCGGTGCACCACCCCCTTCTCACGCAGATGGTTCATCCCTTGCACTAGAAGAAATAGGAGGAATGGTTCATTCCATTAATTGGGGGGGGGCGATGACTAACTTCTCCCCTCATCCCCAGGCCCCTAACCACTCTACCCCTCCTCACACACCCACACACTGTAGTACTATGAGGAACTCTGTCTCAGGCAGACCGAAGGTGTTCTCTGGCTCTTCCAGCAGACTGAGCAGACTGCCTCCTGAACAATACTCCATCACCAACACCTTTTGTTTATTGCTCAGCTAGAGAGAAAGAGAGACAGAGAGAGTTAATACATAAATACAAGGGAGAGTTGAAACGGCAAACTATATACAGACTAATATAAGTCTTCTCCTCACTCATTATCTCCTCCCCCTTCCCGTCCCAACTCTCCCCTCCTTAACTCGTCTCCTCCTCACCTCCTCCACAGAGAAGAGCTTGACGATGTTGTTGTGGTTGAGTCTCCTGAGCATTTCAAACTCTCTCATCTGAACCTCGTACGGACGGCTGTAGCTCAAATGGTTAAACACCTTCACCGCAACCTGCTCCCCTGTCCTCTACACACGGACACACACACAGTTATAAAAAGTTATAGTTATCATCTTTTTTTTGTCGTATGACATTGTTATGTAGTTGTCATAAGTTTACAGTGTTACCATTGGGCTCCATGATATACATGCTAGGTTATCACAGTGAAGATATGTTCCGTGTAAGAAGTAGCCTACACCTCAAAGTTTAGATGTGGATGACATCTCATTCACTCGGAAGTTTTTGATCTAGTTAGATTTTTCTTTGATGTACTGAATTGGTGTGTCTGGGCGTATGCTGATGTGCGTAACAATGTAGTCTGTGGGGAGGTGCTGACGCGTATAATGGTATATAGCGTTGTTGGGTTCACCTTGGGGTCATGATAGGGGCTGTACCGAATGTTTGATGTATTATAATAATTGATTATGCTTATGTTGTATTAATAGAAGCGGAAGGGTTATAAGACCCCTCCCCCTTACATTTATAGGGTTCTAGACTACAGGTTAATAATATATATATATACATTATAAAGTTTAATATTTTTCCACAGTACTTTTCTAGTCTCTGCTTCTTATGAAAACAGTCTGAGAGATGTGTCAAAGAGATGCAGAGACACAGAACTCTGCAGGGGAGTGAAAGAGATAAGAGACTTTGTATAGCTGTGTAGGCATGGGCTTGGTCTCATGAGTAGAAGGTAATGACATTGGCAGTGACATCACTATGGGTTGACTGCAAGCATAATAAAACAACTGGGACCCTTTCATATTTTGCAGAACTTAATCAGAAACATGCATGCTATGTTCCTGTTGTCAACTTCTGTATGCAATTGCATTAATAAATGAATGATTGATTTACTTAAAGATATTGTCTGAATGCTAATTTTACCAATGAGCCAATGATTGACAAGGAACAAGGGATGAACCCCAACAGCGTATATCAGGTTCAGTGATTCTCAATGTTGACCCTGGGAACCAACTGTCTGTGCCCGATGTGGCTCTGAGCATCACTTTGGCATTTAGCCAGTGGCGATTTTAGCATGTAAGTCTTGGTGGGGGGTTATATGCATACCAGCAAAAACACTACACAACACTAAACAATAGATTCATTGCACTATGAAGGCACAAACGGTGCCCACAAATTGTGATGGCCTACATAAAGTTGGCCTGACAGCTGAGCTTTCCTTTCAGCAACGTGGAGTGAATCTTTACCACTGCTACACCTGGCTATCAGCAGAGCCTTGTCTGGCAGAGAAACAGTTCATTCAGGCTCATTTACTGCCTTTTAAAAGCATAGCTGATATGACTGACTTGCTTAAACACATGTGGTTTCTACTGACAATTGAGGTGTACAAACTATGATATAAGGGGACGACGAGCGGATAAGAGGCACTCCATCATTTAGATTAATACATTAATGAGCGAGTTAGGGCAGACTTAGTCCATATAACTATTTGTTCGTCGCCAGACCCACTGGCTCCAGGTCATCTATAAGTCTATGCTAGGTAAAGGTCCGCCTTATCTCAGTTCACTGGTCACGATAACAACACCCACCCGTAGCACACGTTCCAGCAGGTATATCTCACTGATCATCCCCAAAGCCAACACCTCATTTGGCCACCTTACCTTCCAGTTCTCTGCTGCCAGTGACTGGAACCAATTGTAAAGATCGCTGAAGTTGGAGACTTTTATTTCCCTCACCAACTTTAAACATCAACTATCTGAGCAGCTAACCGATCGCTGCAGCTGTACATAGTCCATCTGTAAAGAGCCCACCCAATCTACCTACCTCATCCCCATACTGTTTTTATTTTATTTACTTTTCTGCTCTTTTGCACACCAGTATCTCTACTTGCACATCATCATCTGCTCATTTATCACTCCAGTGTTAATCTGCTAAATTGGAACTACTTGCTCCTATGGCCTATTATTGCCTACCTCCTCATGCCTTTTGCACACACTGTATATAGACTTTCTATTTTCTACTGTGTCATTGACTTGTTTATTGTGTTATTGGCTTGTTTGTTGTTTATTCCATGTGTAACTCTGTGTTGTTGTCTGTGTCACACTGCTTTGCTTTATCTTGGACGGTCGCAGTTGTAAATGAGAACTTGTTCTCAACTAGCCTACTTAAATAAAGGTGAAATAAAAATATAAAAAACACTTGTGTGTATTAGGTTGTTGTTGTGAAATTGTTAGATTACTTGTTAGATATTACTGCCTGGTCGGAACTAGAAGCACATGCATTTCACTACACTCACATTAACATCTGCTAACCATGTGTATGTGACAAATCAAATTTGATTTGATTTGACACTGTGATGCAGTGCCTTAGACTACTGAGCCACTCGGGAGGCCCTGGATGGGCACTTTTAATGTAAGTCTATGGCAGCACCCAAGGGGCTTGAATTTTCAAGATCTACCCATATAATTTCCAGTGACCTAGAGTTCCCATGAGTGACAGAACACTGGGCCAATCATGGCACAACTAGAGAACATTACCTACCCCTACGCGTCGTATTTACCGCTGGCTGCCCCACCACCACAGGAAGCACTGAGCTACGGTGAAACACCTGCATTTTGGAGTTGCCTTACTCAAGAAAGCAAAAAATTGATTGTATGTGGCTTTATTAACCCAATTATGATACTTTTTTTTTTTTGTTAAACAGCTCGGCCCCACTGCACCTAGCTCACAACAATCTTATTTTTGTAAGGGTGAGTTTAGAGTCCTACCTTGTTGCGGGCCTTGTAGACACTGGCTGTGGCCCCCTGACCAAGCACATCTCCCAAAGACCACAGGTAGTTGGCTGTGCTCGCAGTCATCCTCTCTGTCATCTACAGCCTGGAGAAGTCTGATTGGTTGCAGTAGGGAACATACAGAAGGCCATGAGTCAAGAACTGAAACATACCTTCTATTCAGAATAAAAACTATTCACAGGATGTTGGTGTGGAATGGAGAGTCAAGGGGTGGGGTTCATATAAAGTCAGAGGTAATGTGGACTTCTCTCTGGTCAGAAAGGTAAACAACAAGGGGTGGGGTTCATATAAAGTCAGAGGTAATGTGGACTTCTCTCTGGTCAGAAAGGTAAACAACAAGGGGTGGGGTTCATATAAAGTCAGAGGTAATGTGGACTTCTCTCTGGTCAGAAAGGTAAACAACAAGGGGTGGGGTTCATATAAAGTCAGAGGTAATGTGGACTTCTCTCTGGTCAGAAAGGTAAACAACAAGGGGTGGGGTTCATATAAAGTCAGAGGTAATGTGGACTTCTCTCTGGTCAGAAAGGTAAACAACAAGGGGTGGGGTTCATATAAAGTCAGAGGTAATGTGGACTTCTCTCTGGTCAGAAAGGTAAACAACAAGGGGTGGGGTTCATATAAAGTCAGAGGTAATGTGGACTTCTCTATGGTCAGAAAGGTAAACAACAAGGGGTGGGGTTCATATAAAGTCAGAGGTAATGTGGACTTCTCTATGGTCAGAAAGGTAAACAACAAGGGGTGGGGTTCATATAAAGTCAGAGGTAATGTGGACTTCTCTCTGGTCAGAAAGGTAAACAACAAGAGGGAAGAAGTTCAAGTTATAGCTCAAATATAGATTCATAACTTCTGTGAAATAGCACAGATACAAATATATGGCAAAAACTGGATGGACATCAGAAATAGAGGAAGGCCAGCACTAAAAACAAACTAAATATAACTATTGTAAAATAGATGGGTGTCTGTAAAATGTGTACAGTATGTATAAGCTGGAAGCAGAAGCCTAAGTGTTATTGTTTATGAGTTGACTCCAATTGGGGGAGGGGTGGTAGGGTTTGGGGAACAATAAAGGAAGGTATATTTAAAAAGTGTGTATGTGTATACAGTTGAAGTCGGAAGTTTACATACACTTATGTTGGAGTCATTAAAACTCATTCAACCACTCCACAAATTTCTT
>NC_068430.1:18045571-18058071 GCF_023373465.1 Oncorhynchus keta | reverse complement strand
AAGGAATAAGGAAGGAACCACACGGAGGGATATTAGTGTGTCTGTGGGAAGAGGCAGAATGCTAGGAGGAAAAACGTACAGAGAGAGCAGGGTGATAGGGAGAGGTGTCTGCTGCTTTTCTAGCCTCAGGGATCTCGAAGCCCTGACATTAAATATCCTGGTCTCAGACAGTGTTAAAGCTGTCAATAACTAAAGCATCCTGCCGCCTCCCACTAACCTTGACCAATCAAAACATTCTGTCTCCTCCCCTTGACGAATCAGTTCAGACTTCAGAAAATGCTACCACAGTGACAGACAGGACAGGACCGGTTGGAGATTGACCACATGATGCAACAGACAGTTAGGGAGTCACAGCAGAAGTTCTCTTAAAGACGAGCACAACAAAACAGACCTCAGGGCTGTTCCTGTATATCATTTCATCATTTCCAATCAGTTATCGAATGCCGGTCTGCCATTACACACATCAATGCTATTGGAAGAGGAGCGACAGAGGAGACAGTGTGACACTTTTCCTGTTGTCCTCTGACTTTAGCGGCTGGGACTAAGAACTAGTCAGTCACACAAACATTAAGCCTAGTGATCAGTGATACTGGTAGCAGAGTGGCTCTGGTGACACAGGTTCTGCTGTCTTTGTGTCCCATCCTGTTGGTCCCCATGTCTCCAAAGAGCAGGCATTAGTTGGTTCCCTTAATGATGAGTGGTTAACGCTGACTTCTGAGAGTTGTGAAGGGTCACTGACACACACACACACACACACACACACACACACACACACACACACACACACACACACACACACACACACACACACACACACACACACACACACACACACACACACACACACACACACACACAGTTTAGTATTACATATTCTGAGGATAAACTAAGAAGTGGAAGAAAATAAGCATAAAGTAATGTTTATGAATGCGCTTGACGAGGTTTGTTTGTGCTTGTATCTAAACAAACTCTTCCACCTCACTGAGATTCCTCATCTGCACATGTCCAGTTATCACCATGGTTAATAAACTATACATGTAAAAATACCCTTTTTGCTGATTTTGTCTGGAGTAATAATTTGTGTGAAGCTGGTGTAAGAGGCGCGTTTGGTAGTATTGAAAATAGATGCAGTCAGTCAGCACTGCGACTGCTGTGGCCCCAGCATGCGAGGAGAACCTGAAAGGCATTTAGCTGCCACGTCACACACACACACGTCACACACATGTGTATGTGTGTGTCTATTCCACTTCTGTAACAGAGCGTATATTAATGCTGGGAATCTAAGGGAGAGAGAAGCAGCAGGCCTGGCATGCTGCTAAGCTGATGAGTCTGTCAGACTCTTATTGCTAAAGAAAGGTTGGTTATTGAGAACAGCCATGTCGTGCACATAAACACCAGCAGGAGGTGCTGTTGGAAAGCTAGACAAGCGTTGCATTATGTGGGTAAATACAGAATGTAGAGAAGGACTTTTAACTATTGTCCTGCAGGGCCCCATCAATACACACCTGGGACATTGGTGATTGGGCTCTCTGGCCAATCAATTACATTACAACTTCCACTTAGAAAAGTAAAGCAGCATTCCTTTGGCCCCTGAGGGGTGCTAATTGAATAGCCCTGATGAATAGTATAGTAGAATACAGTCTAGTAGAATACAGTAGAAAAGAGCGTGGTGTATAGCAGCTATACTGGTGAGCGTTGTTGTTAGAACGAGTCACCACAACACTCAGCTTTCCTACACACAGGAGGATCAAAGACATAGCCTGGTCCTCTTCTCTTCATGTAGAAAGAGGCATTCCACTGCTCTCTCCATCCATCCATCTGTCTGTCCATCTCTGTCTCTTTCTGTCCAGGATGGCTCACACGCACCTCACACAGGCACACTCATTCACACACACCTCACACACACACACACACTCACCTCACACACACACACACCTCACACACACACGCACGCACGCACGCACGCACGCACGCACGCACGCACACACACACACACACACACACACACACACACACACACACACACACACACACCTCACACAGGCACGCTCACACACACACGCTCACACACACCTCACACAGGCACGCTCACACACACACCTCACACAGGCACACTCACCTCACACAGGCACGCTCACACACACACCTCACACGCTCACACACACCTCACACAGGCACGCTCACACACACACCTCACACACATACACACATGCACACTCGCACAGGCACGCTCTCACACACCTCACACAGGCACGCTCACACACACACACACACACACACACACACACACACACACACACACACACACACACACACACACACACACACACACACACACACACACACGCACACACGCACACACGCACACACGCTCTCACACACACACCTCACACCAGTATATACAGCACAGGTTCCATGTCTCTTTATTGTCATGCTGTATGTTCGTTTGATCCCTTGTTTGAGTCATGGAGGCTTTATACAGTCTAACTCCCATAATGCTTTGTTTGGGAGGGTAAGCTGATCCTAGGTGAGAGCTATCCCACTTGTCATTGGGTGAGGGGAGATGGGGCAATGGTTTGTGTATGGAAGTGGAGCGTGTGTGATGTCACTCCTCAGGCGGGGCAGGACTTGTCGTTGGGCTGGGGTGGGGGTGGGGGAGGAGGGGGGACAGTGGAGGTTGGGGACCCCATAGCCGGACTGCTGCTTCCTCCTCCCTTGGGGAAGACCACCGGCTTGGGCCGCGTGGCTGGAGGACGAGGCTCTCGGAAGGAGGGAGTGGAGAAAGAGAGGGCTGAGGAGGCGAGAGAGGAGGGCAGGGTGCTCCTGGGATAGGAAGGGCGGAAGGAGGAGGGGACGTCGCTAGCGGACGAAGCGCTGCGTTGGAGAGGGTGTGAGTGTGGAGATCCTGCGCCGTCGCTGTCCCTCAGCAGACGAGAGTGGAGGGGACTGGAGGGCTCTGATGCACCCCCTCCTCCTCCACCACACACACCCTTCAGCTGCTCCAGAGTGTCCAGCACCACGTCGGGGGTGTGTGTGTGCTGGACACTGCTCTGCCTCTCCAGCTCTCTCATAGCCGCCTCGATATCCTGAAACAGATAAGGAGATATCAGACAGAGTACAAATCAGAACACACACACATTTGGTAGGGCTGAGAGGTGAGGGGTCAGAGGTGGGCGAACCTGTGAGGTGGGCTCCAGCTGAGTGATGACCTCAGGGTCCAGAGGTCTGTGGTTGCTGAAGCTCTTAGAGCGCCCCGCTGTGGTCGCTTTGCGGAACTGAGGGCTTTCCACCTGCACAACAAATAACACTCCTTACAATCAGCAAAACAATAATGATAGATAATATTACCCAGCAGTCATAAAAAGTTACCTTGGTCTTGAGAGAGGAGTGGCGTGTAATGGAGGAGTTGAGGACACTGTGGGCGCTGACTGGTCGTTTGTCACCGCCCTCTTTCACCAGAGCCCCTCCCACAGGCAGACTGGCCGTCCTCACACCCCCACCAGTCGCCCCCGTTGGGGGTACGTCACCCCCCTGTCCTCCCTCAGACACCCGGAAGGTTCTACGGATACTCCCCAACTCCGGCTTCTTCCTCATCCTGACAGAGAGAGGAAGAGAGAGAGAAGGGGGGATTGGATTGGTTAGAGAGAGCGAGAGAGAAGGGGGGGGATTGGATTGGTTAGAGAGAGAGAGAGAAGGGGGATTGGATTGGTTAGAGAGAGAGAGAGAAGGGGGAATTGGTTAGTGAGAAGATGAAAAATCAAAGAAAATTTTATTTGTCAAATTTTTCATAAACAACAAGTGTAGAATAACAGTGAAATAATACAAAGATAATAACTCGAGAAATAAATCCATAATCATACATGGGGTACCGGTAACGTCGACGAGGTAATTGAGGAAGATATGTACATATGGGTAGGATGAAGTGACGAGACAACAGGACAGATAATAAACAGTAGCAGCAGCGTACGTGATGAGTCAAAAGAGTTGGTGCAAAGGGGGGACAATACCTATGTTGTTAACTATTTAACTCACTATGTAGCATCTTATGACTTGGGGGACGAAGCTGTTCAGGGTCCTGTTGGTTCCAGACTTGGTGCATCGGTTACACTTGCAATGTGGTAGCTGAGAGAATAGTCTATGACCTGGGTGGCTCAAGTCTTTACAATTTTTAGGGCCTTCCTCTGACACTGCCTGGTATAGAGGTCCTGGATGGCAGGAAGCTTGGCCCCAGTGATATACTGGGCCATACGCACTACCCTCTGTAGTGCCTTGCAGTCAGATGCCAAGCAGTTGCCATACCGATCAGTGATGCAGTCAGTCAAGATGCTCTCAATGGTGCAGCTGTACAACTTTTGAGAATGTGAGGGCCCATGACAAATCTTTTCATCCTCCGGAGGGGGAAGAAGCATTGTCGTGCCTTCTTCATGACTGTGTTGGTGTGTGTGGACTATGTTAATTTTTTTGTGATGTGGACACCGAGGAACTTGAAGCTCTCGACCCGTTCCACAGCCCTGTTGATCTGGATGGGTGTGTGTTCCGCCCTCCGTTTCCCGTTGTCCACGATCAGATCATTTTTCTTACTGACATTGAGGGAAAGGTTGTGCTCCTGGCACCACACGGCCAGGTCACTGACCTCCTTCCCGTAGGCTGTCTGATCACCGGGGATCAGGCCTACCACTGTCTTGTCGTCAGCAAACTTAATTATGGTATTGGAATCGTGGGAGGCCACGAAGTCTTGGGTGAACAGGGAGAACAGGAGGGGACTAAGCACACACCCCTGAGGGGTCAGCGTGGCGGATGTGCTGTTGCCTACCCTCACCACCTGGGGGTGGTCCGTCAGGAAGTCCAGGATCCAGTTGCAGAGGGAGGTGTTTAGTCCCAGGGTCCTGAGCGTAGTGATAAGCTTGGAGGGTACTACATTGTTGAACGCTGAGCTATAGTCAATGAACAGCATTCTCACATAGGTGTTCCGCTTATTCAAGTGGTAGAGGGCAGTGTGGAGTGTAATAGAGACTGAGTCATCTCTGTCAAAACTCAATGGGATAGTTCCACTACTGTACAACAAGGTTTTATGAGAAAACATTTGGAATTACAAATTCTTAGGGGAGTAAATGAAATTCAAATAAAACTTCCGTAAAAATGTAAACCTTGCTGAAATATGAGAAATCCTTGATCAATGTGACCTGTACTAGTGGCAAGTGCTTAAACTAAAAATGTTCAGGTAATTATTTATGCCCACCCTTTGCAAAAAAATATTTTCAGAATACTCAGAAATCTCAAACTTTAAAATGAACGTGGAAAAGTATTAATAATAACTCATGATCTACAGCAAGCCTTTAAGTGGACCACAAAAAGATTACATACTTGGGATGCTTAATACGTGACAACGAACAACAAATATATAAAGATAACTTTATTCCATTACTCAACGATATAAAAGCAGATTTCATTCATTGAAATATTATTCTGATAAATGTTCCAGGTAGAATAAACCTCATGTAGTCTAAATTGATTCTATGATCGTATGCTCTACATTAGTTTTTTGTATGTTCTTTGTATGTCATTTTAATATTTGAGAATTAACCAATGATATTAGGCCATACTTGGCCATGGTTACAGACACCTGTGTGTCTTTTGACACTATATAAACGAGTCACCCTGCAGTGTTTGTGATTAAGAAAGCTTGCCTGTCGAAACGTTGGACATTACATTTTTTGCATCTGAGCTCTTAGATTGTGCGGCTCTCCTTTATTTTCGAGAATCAACCTCTTCAGAATGGTATGTCTGCCAAAGTTTTATATCTATTTTTGGTTATACCAATTACCCCACCAAAGACATTCTTTAAAAAAGTATACTGGGTCATTACAAACTTTATATGGGTAAATAAAACTCATAAAAGGACAGTTTTACATCTTCCTAAGTCTGGAGTGGTTTTAACCTTCCAGACATGGAATTGTATCAACTCGTTACCCAAGGCTCAGCATATGTGGGAACTCCTTCAAGACTGTTGGAAAAGCCTTCCAAGTGAAGCTGGTTGAGAAAGTGTGCAAAGCTGTCATCAAGGCAAAGGGTGGCTACTTTGAAGAGTCTCAAATATAAAATATATTTTGATTTGTTTAACATTTTTTTGGTTACTACATGATTCCATATGTGTTATTTCATAGTTTGGAAATCTTCACTATTATTCTACAATGTAGAAAATTGTGAAAAATAAAGAAAAACCCTGGAATGAGTAGGTTTGTCCAAACTTTTGACTGGTACTGTAGTTAAATGCACTAAAGAGGAACAATGGGTACATATTGCTTTGCTTTATCTTGGCCAGGTCGCAATTGTAAATGAGAACTTGTTCTCAACTTGCCTTCCTGGTTAAATAAAGGTGAAGATGTTCATGCTCATCCCTAGAATATTTTTATGTCGATTTTCAAAGGATAAAGCTAAAAACATTAGCAACTTCATAGTTTAGAACACTAGAACTAAGGCACTGCATCGCGTCACTACTGACCCGGGTTTGATCCCTGGCTGTGTTGCAGCCGGCCGGGAACCAGGAGACCTATGCGGCGGTGCACAATTGGCTCAGCTTCGCCCGGGTTAGGGGAGGGTTTGGCCGGTTGGGATATCCTTGTCCCATCGCGCACTAGCGACTCCTGTTGCGGGCTGGGCACAGTGCACACTGACACGGTCGCCAGTTGTATGGTGTTTCCTTTGACACATTGGTGTGGCTGGCTTCCGGTTAAAGCAAGCAGTGTGTCAAGAAGCAGTGCGGCTTGGTTGGGTTGTGTTTCGGAGGATGCATGGCTCTCGACCTTCACCTCTCCCGAGTCCGTACGGGAGTTGCAGCGATGGGACAAGACTGTAACTACTAATTGGATACCACGAAATTGGGGAGGAAAAGGGGTTAATAAATAAATACATTTTACAAGAACCAATATCACTCCCTAGAAACACAACCTTATGGAATAATCCTTGTGTCACGCCCTGACCTGAGAGAGCCTTTTTATGTCTCTATTTTGGTTTGGTCAGGGTGTGATTTGGTTGGGCATTCTATGTTTCTTTATTTCTATGTTTTGGCCGGGTATGGTTCTCAATCAGGGACAGCTGTCTATCGTTGTATCTGATTGGGAACCATACTTAAGAAAACTGAGAAACATGTGACATACAGACAAATGCTTTCAAAACAAATAGCTGTTAAAAAAATGTATTTTTAAAGTGTTGGCACATGAACACAATGATATTTCATAAACTATTTAAAATACTAGAATACATTTAAACAGGTCTTACATTGTTATGTTTGTGTGGGTAGTTAACTTTGTTAGTGGCACTATAGCCGTATTAAGCTTCACGGTCGTTCCTGTGTTTTGTTGGCAACATTTTATATCAATAAAAGAAAATGTACGCTCAACACGCTGCACCTTGGTTCGCTTCTTACGACGCCCGTGACAGAACTACCCACCACGAAAGGACCAAGCAGCGTGGCCGGGAGGAGCAGCACTATCTGGAGGAATGGACATGGGAGGAGATATTGGAAGGCAAGGGACCCTGGGCACAGAGGCTGGGGTGTATCGCCGTACTAAGGAGGAACTGGAGGCAGCTAAAGCAGAGCGGCGACGCTACGAGGAGTTGGCACAGCGGAGTAAGCACGAGAGGCAGCCCCAAAACATTTTTTGGGGGAGGCACACTGGGAGAGTGGCTGAGTCAGGGTATAGACCTGAGCCAACTCCCTGTGCTTACCGTAAGGAGCGTGGTACTGGTGGGGCACCGTGTTATGCGGTAAAGCGCACGGTGTCTCTAGTTCACTCTCATAGCCCGGTGCGCTATATGCCAGTTCTCTGCAAATGCCGGGCTAAAGTGGGCATGCAGCCAAGAGGAGCGGTGCAAGTGCCAAGCACCAGATCTCCAGTGCTCCCCCACAGCCCGGTTCGACCTGTGCCTGCGCTCTGGAGGTGCCGGGCTAAAGTGGGCATTCAGCCTGGAAGAGTGGTGCCAAGGCTACGCACCAGAGCTCCAGTATGTCTCCCCAGCCTGGTTCATCCTGTGCCTCCTCCACGGACCAGGTCTCCAGTAGGTCTCCCCAGCCTGGTTCATCCCGTGCCTCCTCCACGGACCAGGTCTCCAGTAGGTCTCCCCAGCCTGGTTCATCCCGTGCCTCCTCCACGGACCAGGTCTCCAGTAGGTCTCCCCAGCCTGGTTCATCCCGTGCCTCCTCCACGGACCAGGTCTCCAGTAGGTCTCCCCAGCCTGGTTCATCCCGTGCCTCCTCCACGGACCAGGTCCAGGTCTCCCCAGCCTGGTTCAGGCCTCTCCACGGACCCCAGCCTGGTTCATCCCGTGCCTCCTCCACGGACCAAGTCTCCAGTAGGTCTCCCCAGCCTGGTTCATCCCGTGCCTCCTCCACGGACCAGGCCTCCCAGTCTCCCCAGCCTGGTTCTCCTGTGCCTCCTCAAAGGACCAGGCCCTGGTCTCATCTGGTTCATCCCGTGCCTCCTCCACGGACCAGGTCTCCAGTAGGTCTCCCCAGGCCTCCTCCACGGACCAGGTCTCCAGTATGTCTCCCCAGCCTGGTTCATCCCGTGCCTCCTCCACAGACCAGGTCTCCAGTATGTCTCCCCAGCCTGGTTCATCCCGTGCCTCCTCCACGGACCAGGCCTCCAGTAGGTCTCCCCAGCCTGGTTCATCCTGTGCCTCCTCCAAGGACCGGGCCTCCAGTAGGTCTCCCCAGCCTGGTTCATCCTGTGCCTCCTCCACGGACCAGGCCTCCAGTAGGTCTCCCCAGCCTGGTTCATCCCGTGCCTCCTCCACGGACCAGGGCTCCAGTAGGTCTCCCCAGCCTGGTTCATTCCATGCCTCCTCCACGGACCAGAGCTCCAGTAGGTCTCCCCAGCCTGGTTCATCCCGTGCCTCCTCCACGGACCAGGCCTCCAGTAGGTCTCCCCAGCCTGGATCATCCCGTGCTTCCTCCACGGACCAGGCCTCCAGTAGGTCTCCTCAGCCTGGTGAGTCCGGTGCCTGCTCCATGGGCCAGTCCGGGGCCTCCAGCGAGGGTACCCAGTCCGGGGCCCGCAGCGAGGGTGCCCAGTCCGGGGCCCGCAGCGAGGGTGCCCAGTCTGGGGCCCGCAGTGAGGGTGCCTAGTCCGGGGCCCGCAGTGAGGGTGCACAGTCCGGGGCCAGCAACGATGGTCGGTCAACGTGCCGCACCAGAACCGCCACCGCGAATAGATGCCCACCCGGATCCTCCCCTATAGGTTCAGGTTTTGCGGCCGGAGTCCGCACCTTTGGGGGGGGGGGGTACTGTCATGCCCTGACCTGAGAGAGCCTTTTTATGTCTCTATTTTGGTTTGGTCAGGGTGTGATTTGGGTGGGCATTCCATGTTTTGTTTTTTATGTTTCTTTATTTCTGTTTTGGCAGGAATGGTTCTCAATCAGGGACAGCTGAATCATACTTTTCCCTCCTTTCTGTGTGGGTAGTTAACTTTGTTAGTGGCACTATAGCCCTGTTAAGCTTCACGGTCGTTCCTTTTTTTGTTGGCAACATTTTATGTCAATAAAAGAAAATGTACCACGCTGCACCTTGGTCCGCTTCTTACGTGACACTGGATAGCTTTTCAGAATTAATCGATAAATTGGCCCACATGGAAAACTAAAGGCACAAAAACCGTATATGACTTGGTAACAGGAAATGTATTTATTTCCATGACAGAATTAAAAAGTAATTTTGGACTGACCAATGTACATAGTTTCAAATACTATCTACATTGCAACTTATAACGAAATTTCGAGGTAAATCTTGAGGTAATCTTGTTTTTTATTTGTATTTTTTCCCCCTTTTTTCCCCCAATTTCGTGGTATCCAATTGTTTTAGTAGCTACTATCTTGTCTCATCGCTACAACTCCCGTACGGGCTCGGGAGAGACGAAGGTTGAAAGTCATGCGTCCTCCGATATACAACCCAACCAAGCCGCACTGCTTCTTAACACAGCGCGCATCCAACCTGGAAGCCAGCCGCACCAATGTGTCAGAGGAAACACCTGTCAACCTTGGTTAGCGCGCACTGCACCCGGCCCGCCACAGGAGTAGCTGTGGACGACGCTAGGCCAATTGTGCGTTGTCCCACGGACCTCCCGGTCGCGGCCGGTTGCGACAGAGCCTGGGCGCAAACCCAGGGTCTCTAGTGGCACAGCTGGTGGCACAGCGCCCTTAACCACTGCGGGAGGCCTGAGGTAATCTTGTTTTGAGTCATAAAAAGATGTTCATACGATAGGTAAGATATAGAAAACCTTGCAGAGAGCCTATCCATCTTAGAAAAAATATAAACTATTGAAACCAAGATTTAAAAATAACTGATGTTGGCATAAGATGGAGGGAAAGTTGGAGCATAACTAACAAAATTACAGTTAACAAAAATGTATGCTTAAATAATCCAGTATAAACCAAAGTACAGTATATACCGTGCCTTGCGAAAGTATTCGGCCCCTTGAACTTTGCGACCTTTTGCCACATTTCAGGCTTCAAACATAAAGATATAAAACTGTATTTTTTGTGAAGAATCAGCAACAAGTGGGACACAATCATGAAGTGGAACGACATTTATTGGATATTTCAAACTTTTTTAACAAATCAAAAACTGAAAAATTGGGCATGCAAAATGATTCAGCCCCTTTACTTTCAGTGCAGCAAACTCTCTCCAGAAGTTCAGTGAGGATCTCTGAATGATCCAATGTTGACCTAAATGACTAATGATGATTAATACAATCCACCTGTGTGTAATCAAGTCTCCGTATAAATGCACCTGCACTGTGATAGTCTCAGAGGTCCGTTAAAAGCGCAGAGAGCATCATGAAGAACAAGGAACACACCAGGCAGGTCCGAGATACTGTTGTGAAGAAGTTTAAAGCCGGATTTGGATACAAAAATATTTCCCAAGCTTTAAACATCCCAAGGAGCACTGTGCAAGCGATAATATTGAAATGGAAGGAGTATCAGACCACTGCAAATCAACCAAGACCTGGCCGTCCCTCTAAACTTTCAGCTCATACAAGGAGAAGACTGATCAGAGATGCAGCCAAGAGGCCCATGATCACTCTGGATGAACTGCAGAGATCTACAGCTGAGGTGGGAGACTCTGTCCATAGGACAACAATCAGTTGTATATTGTACAAATCTGGCCTTTATGGAAGAGTGGCAAGAAGAAAGCAATTTCTTAAAGATATCCATAAAAAGTGTAGTTTAAAGTTTGCCACAAGCCACCTGGGAGACACACCAAACATGTGGAAGAAGGTGCTCTGGTCAGATGAAACCAAAATTGAACTTTTTGGCAACAATGCAAAACGTTATGTTTGGCGTAAAAGCAACACAGCTCATCACCCTGAACACACCATCCCCACTGTCAAACATGGTGGTGGCAGCATCATGGTTTGGGCCTGCTTTTCTTCAGAAGGGACAGGGAAGATGGTTAAAATTGATGGGAAGATGGATGGAGCCAAATACAGGACCATTCTGGAAGAAAACCTGATGGAGTCTGCAAAAGACCTGAGACTGAGATGGAGATTTGTCTTCCAACAAGACAATGATCCAAAACATAAAGCAAAATCTACAATGGAATGGTTCAAATAAACATATCCAGGTGTTAGAATGGCCAAGTCAAAGTCCAGACCTGAATCCAATCGAGAATCTGTGGAAAGAACTGAAAACTGCTGTTCACAAATGCTCTCCATCCAACCTCACTGAGCTCGAGCTGTTTTGCAAGGAGGAATGGGAAAAAATGTCAGTCTCTCGATGTGCAAAACTGATAGAGACATACCCCAAGCGACTTACAGCTGTAATCGCAGCAAAAGGTGGCGCTACAAAGTATTAACTTAAGGGGCTGAATAATTTTGCACGCCCAATTTTTCCGTTTTTGATTTGTTAAAAAAGTTTGAAATATCCAATAAATGTTGTTCCACTTCATGATTGTGTCCCACTTGTTGTTGATTCTTCACAAAAAAATACAGTTTTATATCTTTATGTTTGAAGCCTGAAATGTGGCAAAAGGTCGCAAAGTTCAAGGGGGCCGAATACTTTCGCAAGGCACTGTAATTATATACAAGAGACAGAATTAACAAATTACACAGCATGACAGCAGACATGTCAAGTGTTCAACTAATAATGATTCAATAATCGATGCCTTTTGGGAACGCGAGAAAGTTCCGAAGTTGTGGGCGGAGCTAGAAAGTTGTCAGAAGTATAACAATATAAACGTAATTTATTTCCATCGGACTGCATATTTCAAGACAACATATGGTGGTGTAGTGAGATACCCAATGGGCTGGACGGTTCTCTTCTCATCACTCATTTAGATAAAATTCAACTAGGGATGGAGGTGTGACCAGGCACTAGGGATGGAGGTGTGACCAGGCACTAGGGATGGAGGTGTGACCAGGCACTAGGGATAGGGTGTGACCAGGCACTAGGGATAGGGTGTGACCAGGCACTAGGGATGGAGGTGTGACCAGGCACTAGGGATGGAG
>NC_068430.1:18035571-18038071 GCF_023373465.1 Oncorhynchus keta | reverse complement strand
TAGTTTCAATATGACAACATCAGATAGATACTTCCTTCTATTTATCTAGTTTCAAGCAGACACTTCAGGTCTGGCCAGAGACAGAGACAGAGACATCTTCTTCACCAGAGAAACCTGGTGTGCGTGTCTGTGCGTGTCTTGGGTGTCTTGGGCCTTAGATCAGTGCTCTGTGGGTAAGCTGATCCTCCTGGCCCCTTTGACCTGGACCAGAACAGATCCATATATCAACCCCCCCAGGGTCTCTGGTGTTTACCCCACTGATAATATATATCTATAGGGACACCTCTCTGCCTCACACACACAGTGGCCCCTCCTGCCTCACCACTCACCAGTACTCGTCGGTGGCCCCTGGGCAGGTGTAGACGGGCCCCTGCAGGTCCCCTGGTCCGGGGAAAACCCCGTCATGGAGGATAATGATGGTCTTGATGAGCTCGTTAACGTGGGCCTGGCAGGACACCTGGTCACAGCTCTCTGGGACTGACATCAGAGTGGGACCAAAACAGATGGCCAGGTTATAGGGATCCATCATGTTGTCCTCACTGTACTGGGACAGGCTGGGGAGAGAGGACAGCAGGTTATAGGGATCCATCATGTTGTCCTCACTGTACTGGGACAGGCTGGGGAGAGAGGACAGCAGGTTATAGGGATCCATCATGTTGTCCTCACTGTACTGGGACAGGCTGGGGAGAGAGGACAGCAGGTTATAGGGATCCATCATGTTGTCCTCACTATACTGGGACAGGCTGGGGAGAGAGGACAGCAGGTTATAGGGATCCATCATGTTGTCCTCACTGTACCGGGACAGGCTGGGGAGAGAGGACAGCAGGTTATAGGGATCCATCATGTTGTCCTCACTGTACTGGGACAGGCTGGGGAGAGAGGACAGCAGGTTATAGGGATCCATCATGTTGTCCTCACTGTACTGGGACAGGCTGGGGAGAGAGGACAGCAGGTTATAGGGATCCATCATGTTGTCCTCACTGTACTGGGACAGGCTGGGGAGAGAGGACAGCAGGTTATAGGGATCCATCATGTTGTCCTCACTGTACTGGGACAGGCTGGGGAGAGAGGACAGCAGGTTATAGGGATCCATCATGTTGTCCTCACTGTACTGGGACAGGCTGGGGAGAGAGGACAGCAGGTTATAGGGATCCATCATGTTGTCCTCACTGTACTGGGACAGGCTGGGGAGAGAGGACAGCAGGTTATAGGGATCCATCTCTCTCTCTCTCTCTCTCTCTCTCTCTCTCTCTTTCTCTCTCTCTCTCTCTCAACCTTCGCCCCCACAGAGTGGGGGGTTTAGTCTTCAAGGCTGTGTGTGTGTGTGTTAGTAGCAGCATTTGAAGTGAAGTCTGTAGCTTGGTCTGTGTGTGTGTGCGTGTGTTGTAGTAGGAGCATTAGTAAAGGGTGATTCTGCCATGTCTGGTGTCCTTTATGACCCAGGGGAGAGCTGTAAGGACGGACAGCCACAGAGCAGCCATTCATACCAGCCTGGGAAAAACACACACCACAGACTCACACACAGCGAGCACTGGTTTGTGTAACCAGTGGCTAAGTCAGTGGCTGGAACTGCAGTCAGAGGTGGGATCACCACTAGTGTTACTCAATGGTTCAGATGGAGCTGTAGTAATGTTCAAGTAGTGTTGTACTAGCGTTAGTACAGTGTTACTCACTGGTTGAGGAAGGCGAACAGGTATCTCATGATGATGAGAGTGTTGCTGGGCAGAGTCAGCAGAACCTTCCTGATGTGGACAGCCCTCTCCTGCAGGTTCTCCATTGCTGAAACAGTACACACACACAAAGGGTTAACACACACACACATCGCACAATACACACACACACACAGAATATGAAGGAGGGAGAAAAGAGAGAGAGAGAGAGAGAGAGAGAGAGAGAGAGAGAGAGAGAGAGAGAGAGAGAGAGATCAGGGAGAATATTAGGGAGGGAGAAAGAGAGAGCGAGAGAGAGATACAGAGGTACAGAGAGAGAGAGAGAGAGAGAGAGAGAGAGAGAGAGAGAGAGACTGTTAGTTAGTTATAGCAGAACAGGAGAAAGAAGGAAAGGGCCACAGCTGGACAAGAACTGTGACAGACTTCCCCTGAAATACACACACACACACTAACACACACACACACACGCTAACACACACGCACAATCACACACACACAATCACACGCACTATCACACACACACATGCTAACACTCACACACACACACACACACACACACACACACACACACACACACACACACACACACACACACACACACACACACACACACACACACACACACACACACACACACACACACACACACACACACACACACACACACACCACTCTGGACAGTGTATAGTAAGATATTGTAAAAGGCGTGGCTCTGGCGAAGACTCACAGACACAGGATATGATGTCATGGAAGACTTCCTTGGGGAAGAGGGCGTGGTCCAGTCCTCTGAAGTAGAGCTTTAGAACACCAGCGATGGAGTCCATGTCATG
>NC_068430.1:18015571-18030571 GCF_023373465.1 Oncorhynchus keta | reverse complement strand
AGAAGCAAGCTGTTGCTAGGAGACAACTTCTTCCCTCTTCCCTTTGTTTAGGTTTTCCACAGATTACTATCTGATGAGGGCAGGGAATCTGGGAAACGTTCTCTGTGTGTGTGTGTGTGTTGTTTTTGTTGTTGTGCATGTGTGTGTGTGTGTTACATGTCTGTGTGTATCAGTGCGGTTGTACGCTGTTCAGAAGCTGCCTGCTGTTAGATCTCTGGACGGGGGTGTGACAACAGAGGATCATAACATAAGGCTCCCACTAGGGGGCGCTAGCTACACTCACCACATGGTATAATAGACCAGAAGTGTTGTTTGCACAACTGTTTCAGATAGTGTAGTCTGTAGACCTAGCATAAGAAAGACATGGGGCTTCTCCAGGTAAAAGGTAAAACCACACACACACACAGAGAGAAACGTACACATAGAAAACCACACTCTGAATGGAGAGAGAAATTACCTGATTCCGTAGTGCAGAGTTCCTCCTGTCACTGGAGAGGAGGAGGAGAGGGAAAGAGAGAGAGAAGGGGAGGGTGAGAGAGACAGCAGAGAGAAACAAAGAAAGAGATATCAAAAGCAAGAACAAAACGTTGCTCTGTCATTACACCTCCAGAGAGAGATACTATTTATACACAACTCTGGAAATAATCTGTGAACTCATGCAAACACACACACACACACACACACACACACACACACACACACACACACACACACACACACACACACACACACACACACACACACACACACACACACACACACACACACACACACAATGCAATATTAGAATGAGTATGTACCCGTAAACACACCCTTGCAGCAGTCAAATCGACCTTAGCGCTTACTATTGAATCTCCCATTGGTATGTGTGTGTGTTTCTTTACCACACCTACCTGGCAAGACAACAATCAGTCTTCTGACCTAAAGCAGGGAAGACACAGGAAGAGGGGGAGGGGAGAGAGAGAGAGCAGAGAGAGAGAGAGAGACTGTTAGTTATAGCAGAACAGGCGACAGAAGGAAAGGGCCACAGCTGGACACGAACTGTGACAGACTTCCCCTGAAATACACACACACACATGCACTATCGCACACACACGCTAACACACACACGCTAACACAAACGCTTACTTTGCTTACATGCACACACTTCTGAGTGATTGTCCTGTGTAGCTCTAGCTACACACATCCCAGAGGATCTCCCTCCCCAACCTACAGTTACATCCACAGATGGGCCTGCAGTGCAACACACGCATCCTGTCCCCCACTGCCCCATCCTGCTCCCCAGTGTGGCCCTTCCTGTGTCTCTGGGGCCTGCTCTGGCCTACACCTCCCAGTGACATCCTCAGTTACAAACATCCAGTGGACTGTGTATGTGCCTGTGTGTGAGTTAGAGTGTGTGACTCACTCTCTCCCAGGGTCTTCTGGATCAAGTCATGTTTGGCCTCCAGTTTGGTGATCAAGTTCCGGCCCTCCAGAAACTCCTTCAGTTTCTACAACATACATAGAGAGAGAGAGAGAGAGAGAGAGAGAGAGAGAGAGAGAGAGAGAGAGAGAGAGAGAGAGAGAGAGAGAGAGAGAGAGAGAGAGAGAGAGAGAGAGAGAGAGAGAGAGAGAGAGAGAGAGAGAGAGAGAGAGAGAGACAGAGAGAGACAGAGAGAGCGAGAGAGTGCGAAAGAGCGAGCGCGACAGAGAGACAGAGAGAGTGCGAAAGAGCGAGTGAGACAGAGAGAGACAGAGAAAGAGAGAGAGAAAGAGAGAGCGAGACAGAGAGAGTGCGAAAGCGCGAGCGAGACAGAGAAAGAGAGAAGTTAGCTACTGTGCACAATGATTGAGTGTATCACCCCCCTTCTCCCCCAACAAGATTTAGATGCAAGTGGCTGTTCCACTGGTTGTCATAGGTGTTTGCACCAATTTGTAAGTCGCTCTGGATAAGAGCGTCTGCTAAATGACTTAAATGTAATGTTAAATGTATCATCATGACATCACTGACACCGCCTTACGGAGCAGATGTGTGTGTCACCACAACAAGACCTCACTGACTCCTCCTATTCCTGAATAACACAACACATCTCTGCTCTGTGATTGGTCCTCACAGTGAAGTAGAACTGCTCCGTTTCCTGTTGATTGGCCCGTCTCTTGGCCAGGCTGGGTTTGCTGAGGAATGATTGGCTCATGGTGGACTTGACCGACTCCATGGAGTTGCTGTGGTGGAAACACTCGCTGACCTCATAGTCCTCCACGGTCACCATGTCCTGGATGGTCGACAGAGTGGCCTCCATAGTCTTCTTCACCTAGAGAGAGAGGGGGGGTGAGGGGTTAAATGTTGGAGTGATGAGGTGAGAGATGGGGGTGAGGGGGTTAAATGTTGGAGTGATGAGGTGAGAGATGGGGGTGAGGGGTTAAATGTTGGAGTGATGAGGTGAGAGATGGGGGGTGAGGGGGTTAAATGTTGGAGTGATGAGGTGGGAGATGGGGGGTGAGGGGGTTAAATGTTGGAGTGATGAGGTGAGAGATGGGGGTGAGGGGGTTAAATGATGGATTTAGGAGGTGAGAGGAGTGCAGGTCTCACCTCCTCATTCTCAATCTTGAGGGTGGAGAGACGGGACTGCAGCTGCTGACACCTCTGGAGTAACTCCCCTTCTAACGGCTGCTGGGCACATACTAACCCCATCTAGAGAGAGAGAGAGAGATGGATGGAGAGAGGTCAAACACTGTTGTAAATACAACCCATATTTAACCATTTGCACATGGTTACAACACATTTTGGTTACATGGTTACAAAACATTTTGGTTACATGGTTACAAGACATTTGAAATGTCTTTATTCTTTTGGAACTGTCACGTATACTCCCTCTCTGCCCTCTAGGTCATCAGGCTGCTGATTATCCCACACACCTGTCACCATCATTACGCACACCTGTCACCATCATTACGCACACCTGTCACCATCATTACGCACACCTGTCACCATCATTACGCACACCTGTCACCATCATTACGCACACCTGTCACCATCATTACGCACACCTGTCACCATCATTACGCACACCTGTCACCATCATTACGCACACCTGTCACCATCATTACGCACACCTGTCACCATCATTACGCACACCTGTCACCATCATTACGCACACCTGTCACCATCATTACGCACACCTGTCACCATCATTACGCACACATGTCACCATCATTACGCACACCTGTCACCATCATTACGCACACCTGTCACCATCATTACGCACACCTGTCACCATCATTACGCACACCTGTCACCATCATTACGCACACCTGTCACCATCATTACGCACACCTGTCACCATCATTACGCACACCTGTCACCATCATTACGCACACCTGTCACCATCATTACGCACACCTGTCACCATCATTACTCACACCTGTCACCATCATTACGCACACCTGTCACCATCATTACGCACACCTGTCACCATCATTACGCACACCTGTCACCATCATTACTCACACCTGTCACCATCATTACGCACACCTGTCACCATCATTACGCACACCTGTCACCATCATTACGCACACCTGTCACCATCATTACGCACACATGTCACCATCATTACGCACACATGTCACCATCATTACGCACACCTGTCACCATCATTACGCACACCTGTCACCATCATTACGCACACATGTCACCATCATTACGCACACATGTCACCATCATTACGCACACCTGTCACCATCATTACGCACACATGTCACCATCATTACGCACACATGTCACCATCATTACGCACACCTGTCACCATCATTACGCACACCTGTCACCATCATTACGCACACCTGTCACCATCATTACGCACACATGTCACCATCATTACTCACACCTGTCACCATCATTACGCACACCTGTCACCATCATTACGCACACCTGTCACCATCATTACGCACACCTGTCACCATCATTACGCACACCTGTCACCATCATTACGCACACATGTCACCATCATTACGCACACCTGTCACCATCATTACGCACACCTGTCACCATCATTACGCACACATGTCACCATCATTACGCACACCTGTCACCATCATTACGCACACCTGTCACCATCATTACGCACACCTGTCACCATCATTACGCACACCTGTCACCATCATTACGCACACATGTCACCATCATTACGCACACCTGTCACCATCATTACGCACACATGTCACCATCATTACGTACACCTGTCACCATCATTACGCACACCTGTCACCATCATTACGCACACCTGTCACCATCATTACTCACACCTGTCACCATCATTACGCACACCTGTCACCATCATTACGCACACCTGTCACCATCATTACGCACACCTGTCACCATCATTACGCACACCTGTCACCATCATTACGCACACCTGTCACCATCATTACGCACACCTGTCACCATCATTACGCACACCTGTCACCATCATTACGCACACCTGTCACCATCATTACGCACACCTGTCACCATCATTACGCACACCTGTCACCATCATTACGCACACCTGTCACCATCATTACGCACACCTGTCACCATCGTTACGCACACCTGTCACCATCATTACGCACACCTGGACTCCATCACCTCCTTGATGATCTTCCCTATATCTGTCACTCCCTTTGGTTCTTTCCTCAGATGTTATTGACTCTGTTTCATGTCAGTGCATTGTTTGTGTTTCGTGGTTATTGTTTTCTTTATTTATTAAAACACTCACTCCCTGTACTTACTTCTGTGATTGTAATGTTCACTGGTCATTTTTATTGTTTATTTCACTTCTGTCTACTTCACTTACTTTGGAAATGTTAACATATGTTTCCCATGCCAATAAAGCCTTTTGAATTGAAATTGAAAATTCAACATACCAATTAAGATCTGGCAAAAAATACTTGAATCAGTTATAGTACCCATTGCCCTTCATGGTTGTGAGGTCTGGGGTCCGCTCACCAACCAAGAATTCACAAAATGGGACAAACACCAAATTCAGACTCTGCATGCAGAATTCTGCAAAAATATCCTCCGTGTACAACGTAGAACACCAAATAATGCATGCAGAGCAGAATTAGGCCGAGACCAGCTAACGATCAAAATCCAGAAAAGAGACGTTAAATTCTATAACCACCTAAAAGGAAGCGACTCCCAAACCTTCCATAAATAACAAAGCCATCACCTACAGAGAGATGAACCTGGAGAAGAGTCCCCTAAGCAAGCTGGTCCTGGGGCTTTGTTCACAAACACAAACACGCCCTTCAGAGCCCCAGGACAGCAACACAATTAGACCCAACCAAATCATGAGAAAACAAAAAGATAATTACTTGACACATTGGAAAGAATGAACAAAAAAACAGAGCAAACTAGAATGCTATTTGGCCCTAAACAGAGAGTACACAGTGGCAGAATACCTGACCACTGTGACTAACCCAAATTTAAGCAAAGCTTTGACTATGTACAGACTCAGTGAGCATAGCCTTTGAGAAAGGCCGCCGTAGGCAGATATGGCTCTCAAGAGAAGACAAGCTATGTGCTCACTGCCCACAAAATGAGTAGGAACCTGAGCTGCACTTCCTAACCTCCTGCCCAATGTTTGACCATATCAGAGACACATAGAGAGAGGGAGAGAGTAAGAGAATGATCGACACACAATTGGTTTAAGCTCACAGACACACACACACTTACTAATCCCCCCTACCGTGTCTCCCATGTGTGACTGGAAGTCGAAGCGCATGGGGGGACAGAAGACGTTGTTGTAGGTTTCCATCAGTCTCTGCTTGTCCCCGTTGGGCTCCAGGCTCTCTGCTGCCCCCTCCAGGCCCTCCAGGCCGCTGTGTTTAGACGCCTCCACGTTCATCTCCGCTGACAGGTAGGTCCGCAATGCACGGTGGAGACTGGCATGGTAGCCCAGGTCACAGCACTGACAGAGGGGGGGAAGAGGGGAGAGAGAGAGAGAGGGTTGATTCATTCAAAGAGATGCTTACAAAGGCATGGTTCAAATCAACGCAATACGTCTTAGGCAATGAGATATTCCCATGGACGTCCATTCAAACATACTACAGTAAATGCTACAGTATATGCTAAAGTACATACTACAGTACATACTAGAGGTCGACCGATTAATCGGAATGGCAGATTAATTCGGGCCGATTTCAAGTTTTCATAACAATTGGAAATCTGTATTTTTGGACACCGAAATAGATTTTCACCTTGTCAGCTCGGGGGATCCAATCTTGCAAGCAGTAATCATGGTCAACAGCATCAATGTAACAGTATACTGTAACATTAGTCCGTCCCCTCGCCCCTACCCGGGCTCGAACCAGGGACCCTCTGCACACAGACAACAGTCACCCACGAAGCATCGTTACCCATCGCTCCACAAAAGCCTTGCAGAGCAAGGGGAACCACTACTTCAAGGTCTCAGAGCAAGTGAAGTCACCGATCAAAACGCTATTTGCGCGCACCACCGCTAACTAGCTAGCCATTTCACATCGGTTACACTAGCATTAAACTTATCTTATAAAAAACAATCAATCAATCATAATCACTAGTTAACTACACATGGTTGATGATATTACTAGATATTATCTAGCGTGTCCTGCGTTGCATATAATCTGACTGAGCATACAAGCATACAAGTATCTAAGTATCTGACTGAGCGGTGGTAGGCAGAAGCAAGCGCGTAAACATTCATTCAAACAGCACTTTCTTTGCGTTTTGCCAGCTGCTCTTCATTGTGCTTCAAGCATTACGCTGTTTATGACTTCAAGCCTATGAACTCCCGAGATGAGGCTGGTGTAACCGAAGTGAAATGGATAGCTAGTTAGCGCGCGCTAATAGCATTTCAAACATCACTCGCTCGGAGCCTTGGAGTGGTTGTTCCCCTTGCTCTGCATGGGTAACGCTGCTTCGAGGGTGGCTGTTGTCATTGTGTTCCTGGTTCGAGCCCAGGAAGGGGCGAGGAGTGGTACGGAAGCTATACTGTTACACTGGCAATACTAAAGTGCCTATAAGAACATCCAATAGTCAAAGGTTAATGAAATACAAATGGTATAGAGGGAAATAATAATAATTATTATTATTATTATTAATAATAATCCTATAATTCCTATAATAACTACAACCTAAAACTTCTTACCTGAGAATATTGAAAAGTTAGCTTTCTTACATAGCACATATTGCACTTTTACTTTCTTCTCCAACACTTTGTTTTTGCATTATTTAAACCAAATTGAACATGTTACACTATTTACTTGAGACTAAATTGATTTTATTGATGTATTATATTAAGTTAAAATAAGAGTTCATTCAGTATTGTTGTAATTGTCATTATTACAAATAAAATGTAAAAAATTGGCCGATTAATCGGTATCGGCTTATTTGGCCCTCCAATAATCGGCATCGGCGTTGAAAAATCATAATTGGTCGACCTCTAGTACATACTACAGTACATACTACAGTACATGCTACAGTACATACTACAGTATATACTACAGTACATGCTACATTACAGTACATGCTACACCATCATTCATGAGAGTGAAGGTATGCTACATGCTAACCCTTCAGACAGAATGAGAGAAGGTATGCTACATGCTAACCCTTCAGACAGAATTTGTGAAGGTATGCTACATGCTAACCCTTCAGACAGAATGAGAGAAGGTATGCTACATGCTAACCCTTCAGACAGAATGAGAGGTATGCTACGCGCAAACCCATCAGACAGAATGTGTGAAGGTATGCTACATGCTAACCCTTCAGACAGAATGAGAGAAGGT
Organism: Oncorhynchus keta; assembly: GCF_023373465.1. Classification (NCBI taxonomy): domain Eukaryota; kingdom Metazoa; phylum Chordata; class Actinopteri; order Salmoniformes; family Salmonidae; genus Oncorhynchus; species Oncorhynchus keta. Next base: position 18,022,786 of record NC_068430.1, on the reverse strand, counting down.
ATGCTACATGCTAACCCTTCAGACAGAATGAGTGAAGGAGCATTAGAAGTACTTCATCAATCATCATCATTCCTGTTCATATAGCCAAAGGCTAACCTGCAGTCTCTCAGTCTATAGTAAAGGGCAGACTATAGTAATGAGACCAGAGGGGAGAGGAGGAGGAAACAGAAGACGAGGGAGAGTCCTGTCAGTGGTCCTTGTTAAGGGTCAGGAGAGAGAGGGAGGAAGAGAAGGATGAGGGAGGAGGGTGTAGAGAGGGAGAGTCCCGTCAGTGGTCCTTGTTAAGGGTCAGGGGAGAGAGGGAGGAAGATAGAGGGAGAAAGAGAAGGATGAGGGAGAGTCCTGTCACTGTGAAAGAAGGGATGAGGGGGAGTAGGGATGATGGGGATGAGGAGAGAGCCCTGCTCTGCTTGCAGTAGGTCTTGTTAAGTTGAGTTAAGGCTGACCGGGTCTACGTGCTGCAGGGAGAGGTGGTGGGCTGAGATGGATGCTGGACTACATAATCAGTTGTTCTCTGGCCCCCAGAAAGACTGCTGGAGTATGTATCTATTTTTACCATGCCCAACAGGTTGTGTGTATATGTGTACTCACGTCGATGATATCAGACAAGTCGTGGATGTAGTATTTGAAGACACAGCTGTTCGTAGCCTCCAGAGCCAGCAGGTATTCATTCCTTGCCTTGATTGCTTTAAGCTTGTTCTCTGTGTACTTAGCCTGCCTCTGAGGGACACAGAGAGAGGGGGGTGAAAGAGAGCAAGAGAGAGGGGGAGAACGAGAGAGAGAGAGAACGAGAGAGGTAAAAAGGGAGGATATAGAGAGAGGAAGAGAGAGGGAGTGAGATGAGAGAGGGAGAAAGAGAGAGAGGAAGAGAGAGAGGGGGAGTGAGAGTGAGAGGAGAGAGAGGGAGAAACAGACGAGATAGAGAGTAGATAGAGGGATAAAGAGAGAGAGGAAGAGAGAGGGAGTGAGAGTGAGAAAGAGAGATAACAGGATTGAGAGAGAATAGTAAGGCCATTGGTAGGGTCTTGTCTCTCTGACAGAGCCCCCACTGTAGTAGAACATGGCTAGAGCTTTAAGCCAGTTACAGACTCATACATCATTCATGAACAACACACACATGCAGGTACAGTTGAAGTCGGAAGTTAACATACACTTATGTTAGTCATTAAAACTCATTTTTCAACCACTCCACAAATGTCTTGTTAACAAACTATAGTTTTGACAAGTCGGTTAGGACATCTCATTTGTGCATGACACAAGTAATTTTTCCAACAATTGTTTACAGACAGATTATTTCACTTATAATTCACTGTATCACAATTCCAGTGGGTCAGAAGTTTACATACACTGTGTCTTTAAACAGCTTGGAAAATTCCAGAACAAGATGTCATGGCTTTAGAAGCTTCTGATAGGCTAATTGACATCACTTGAGTCAATTGGAGGTGTACCTGTGGATGTATTTCAAGGCCTACCTTCAAACTCAGTGACTCTTTGCTTGATATCATGGGAAAGTCAAAAGAAATCAGCCAAGACCTCAGAAAAATAATTGTAGACCTCCACAGGTTGGGTTCATCCTTGGGAGCAATTTCCAAACCCCTGAAGGTACCACGTTAATCTGTACAAAAAATAGTACGCAAGTATAAACACCATGGGACCACGCAGCCGTCATACTGATCAGGAAGGAAGAGATGAGATGAACATACTTTGGTGCGAAAAGTGCAAATCAATCCCAGAACAACAGCAAAGGACCTTGTGAAGATGCTGGAGGAAACGGGTACAAAAGTATCTATATCCACAGTAAAACGAGTCCTATATCGACATAACCTGAAAGGCTGCTCAGCAAGGAAAAAGCCACTGCTCCAAAACCACCATAGAAAATCCAGACTACGGATTGCAACTGCAAAAGGGGACAAAGATTGTACTTTTTGGAGAAATGTCGTCTGGTCTAATGAAACTGTTTGGCCATAATGACCATCGTTATGTTTGGAGGAAAAAGGGGGATGCTTGCAAGCTGAAGAACACCATCCCAACTGTGGAGCACGGGGGTGGCAGCATCATGTTGTGGGGGTGCTTTGCTGCAGTAGGGACTGGTGCACTTCATAAAATAGATGGCAACATGAGGGAGGAAAATTATGAGGATATATTGAAGCAACATCTCAAGACATCAGTCAGGAAGTTATAGCTTGGTCGTAAATGGGTCTTCCAAATGGACAACGACCCCAAGCATACTTCCAAAGTTGTGGAAAAATGGCTTAAGGACAACAAAGTCAAGGTATTGGAGTGGCCATCACAAAGCCGTGACCTCAATTCTATAGATTTTTTTTTTTCAGAACTGAAAAAGCGTGTGCGAGCAAGGAGGCCTACAACCCTGACTCAGTTACACCAGCTCTGTCAGGAGGAATGGGCCGAAATTCACCCAACTTATTGTGGGAAGCTTGTGGAAGGCTACCTGAAACGTTTGACCCAAATTAAACTATTTAAAGACAATGCTACCAACTACTAATTGAGTGTATGTAAACTTCTGACCCACTGGGAATGTGATGAAAGAAATAAAAGCTGAAATAAATCAATCTCTCTACAATTATTCTGACATTTCACATTCTTAAAATAAAGTGGTGATCCTAACTGACTTAAAACAGGGACTTTTTACTCTGATTAAATGTCAGGAATTGTGAATAACTGAGTTTAAATGTATTTGGTTAAGGTGTATGTAAACATCCGACTTCAACTGTATATGCATACACACTATAATGGACTGTGCTGTGTGACCTGCATCATTAGCCAACCTGTCAGTAGAGGTCTCAGGGTCTCAGTCCTCAGACAGGGCTGCTCTCATATTCTTGTCCCTGTACACACACACACACACACACACACACACACACACACACACACACACACACACACACACACACACACACACACACACACACACACACGCTTTACCTTCTCCTTCATCTTCTCTATCTTCTTGACTGAGGAGCGTCGGACATGTTTCTCCTCCGTCTTGATGCTGGCCAGTGTGTCAGGTGACCTGGGAGTCTGTCTGTCGTCCTGGCGACCAGAGCGCCCCATCTGCTTCTCCTCCTGTTTCTCTGCATCCTTCAGTTTGTTCTCAGAGTTGATACTGTCTGTGTTGTACATGTGGTATGTCTTCATCACCTACACAGGGGGACAGGAGGAGCAGTGAGAGAGAGAGAGAGCAAGAGAGAGAGGGTTGTGTGTGTGTCATACACTGTCCAGCCGTGCCTCTCAAGGTTGTGTGTCATACAATGTCACACCGCTGGACAGTGGATTGTTAGGAGTGAGAGGCCTGGTGCGCTGGCATACCACTGGCTGACAGGGAATTCTACACACATGCATGTGCATCAGGGTTTCTGTTAGCCGGTAATAGCCATCTTTTGGCCGATAATTTTAAAAAGACGATTAATAAAATTGCCGCTGGCCTGGAGAAGAAGAAAACATCACATAGCGAAATAATGCTTATTAGTCTATTCATTGATGGAAACACCAATCGATGGAAATATATTTAACTGATCATGCTTATCATTCTATAGGTTAATTTGCATAATTTAGTGGAATTAAAATGGCGCGTTTGTACAGTATATTTGTTACGTACGTGAGTATGTGGATTGAACACCTTTGACATTGACCTTGTTTTTCACACGCGTACAGAATACAGATACAGAACCTTGAGTGGAAAATCTGTCAGACAGTGTGACAGCTGCTGCTACAGCATCTCAAACTGTCTTCATCAGGCAGGCTACATCAGGCAGGCTACATCAGCACGTCACACACCACTTTGCAATTAGCTGGAGGCAGTATGCATTTTGAAAACCTATACTTAATTGTTTGAAACCCTGAAAGTTTTAATACATATTATGAGGCATGTCTTACATTGCTTCAAAGTAGCCTAGACAAAATCAGACCATATGGTTAAATAAAGGTTAAATAAATAAATAAAATGGCTGGGGGGCAGTATTGAGTAGCTTGGATGAATAAGGTGCCCAGAGTAAACTGCCTGCTACTCAGACCCAGAAGCTAAGATATGCATATTATTAGTATAATTGGATAGAAAACACTCTGAAGTTTCTAAAAGTGTTTGAATGATGTATGTGAGTATAACAGAACTCATATGGCAGGCAAAAACCTGAGAAAAAATCCAACCAGGAAGTGGGAAATCTGAGGTTTGTAGTTTTTCAACTCTTTGCCTATCCAAGATACAGTGTAAATTTGGTCCGATTGCACTTTCCAAGGCTTCCACTAGATGTAAACAGTCTTTAGAACCTTGTTTGAGGCTTCTACTGTGAAGGAGGAGAGAATGAGAGCTGTTTCAACCAGAGGTGTGTTACCTACCCTTACCACCTGGGGGCGGCCTGTCAGGAAGTCCAGGATCCAGTTGCAGAGGGAGGTGTTTAGTCCCAGGGTCCTTAGCTTAGTGATGAGCTGTGAGGGCACTATGGTGTTGAACGCTGAGCTGTAGTCAATGAATAGCATTCTCACATAGGTGTTCGACTTTTGTCCAGGTTGGAAAGGGCAGTGTGGAGGGCAATAGAGATTGCATCATCTGTGGATCTGTCTGGGCGGTATGAAAATTGGAGTGGGTCTAGGGTTTCTGGGATGATGGTGTTGATCTGAGCCATGACCAGCCTTTCAAAGCACTTCATGGCTACAGACGTGAGTGCTACGGGCCGGTAGTCATTTATGCAGGTTACCTTAGTGTTCTTGGGCACAGGCACTATGGTGGTCTGCTTAAAACATGTTGGTATTACAGACTTGGACAGGGAGAGGTTAAAAATGTCAGTGAAGACACTTGGCAGTTGGTCAGCGCATGCTCGCAGCACACGTCATGGTAATCCATCTGGCACTGGTGAATGTTGACCTGTTTAAAGGTCTTACTCACATCGGCTGTGGAGAGTGCAATCACACAGTCTTCCTGTACAGCTGGTGCTCTCATGCATGTTTCCGTGTTATTTGCCTCGAAGCGAGCGTAGAAGTAGTTTAGCTCATCTGGTAGGCTTGTGTCACTGGGCAGCTCTTGGCTGTGCTTCCCTTTGCAGTCTGTAATGGTTTACTGGCCCTGCCACATCCCACTAGCGTCAGAGCCGGTGTAGTATGATTCGATCTTAGTCCTGTATTAATGCTTTGCCTGTTTGATGGTTCGTCGGAGGTCTTAGCAGGATTTCTATTAAGCTTCGGGTTAGAGTCCAGCTCCTTGAAAGCGGCATCTCTAACCTTTAGCTCAGTGCGGATGTTGCCTGTAATCCATGGCTTCTGGTTGGGGTATGTACGTACGGTCACTGTGGGGACAACGTCATCGATGCACTTATTGATGAAGCCAATGACAGATGTGGTGTACTCCTCAATATTCCAGTCTGTGCTAGCAAAACAGTCCTGTAGCTTAGCATCTGCTTCATCTGACCACTTTTTATTGACTGAGTCACTGGTGCTTCCTGCTTTAGTTTTTGCTTGTAAGCAGGAATCAGGAGGATAGAATTATGGTCAGATTTGCCAAATGGATGTCACGCCTTGGTCTTAGTATTTTTGCGTTTTCTTTAATTATTTGGTCAGGCCAGGGTGTGACATGGGTTTATGTTGTTGTATTTTCGTATTGGGGTTTGTAGTATTTGGGATCGCGGCTGATTAGGGGTGTTGTATAGGCTTGGCTGCCTGAGGCGGTTCTCAATCAGAGTCAGGTGATTCTCGTTGTCTCTGATTGGGAACCGTATTTAGGTAGCCTGAGTTTCGCTTTGTATTTCGTGGGGTGATTGTTCCTGTCTCTGTGTTGTTTCACCAGATAGGCTGTAATTAGGTTTCACGTTCCGTTTGTTGTTTTGTATTTTGTATAGTTATTTCATGTGTCACTTTTTCTATTAAAGAACATGAGTAACAACCACGCTGCATTTCGGTCCGACTCTCTTTCTACAAACGAAGAACGACGTTACAATGGAGGGTGAGAGAGAGCTTTGTGTGCATCTCTGTATGTGGTCCAGAGTTCTTTCCCCTCTGGTTGCACATTTAACATGCTAATAGAAATTTGGTAAAACTGATTTAAGTTTCCCTGCATTAAAGTCCTCGGCAAATAGGAGCGCTGCTTCTGTGTGAGCTTTTTTTGTTGTTGCTTAAGGTAGAATACAGCTCATTCAATGCTATCTTAGTGCCAACCTCTGACTGAGGTGGTATGTAAACAGCTACGAAGAATACAGATGAGAACTCTCTCAGTAGGTAGTGTGGTCTACAGCTTATTATGGTATACTCAACCTCAGGCGAGCATTAGCTCAAGACTTCCTTAGATATAGTGCACCTTATAGTATACCTTACATTGTTGCATCCTCTAATGGCATCTTCTGTTAATATGAATTACCATCATCTAAATGTGATTTCTGTCATTCTGAGCACCGTGGGTGAACGGTAAATTAAAATGCTGTCGGTCAAAAGTCCGGTAAATTAAAATGCTGTCGGTCAAATGTCCGGTAAATTAAAATGCTGTCGGTCAAAAGTCCGGTAAATTAAAATGCTGTCGGTCAAATGTCCGGTAAATTAAAATGCTGCCGGTCAAATGTCTGGTAAATTAAAATGCTGTCGGTCAAATGTCCGGTAAATTAAAATGCTGTCGGTAAAATGTCAGGTAAATTAAAATGCTGTCCGGTCAAATGTCCGGTAAATTAAAATGCTGTCCGGTCAAATGTCCGGTAAATTAAAATGCTGCCCGGTCAAATGTCCGGTAAATTGAAATGCTGTCCGGTCAAATGTCCGGTAAATTAAAATGCTGTCCGGTCAAATGCCCGGTAAATTAAAATGCTGCCCGGTCAAATGTCCGGTAAATTGAAATGCTGCTGGTCAAATGTCCGGCGCCACATTTTCCTGAGGGAAACCCTGAAGTGCAGACATAAACACACACACGTTTCTTCACTTTGTCTCTGTCTCTGTGTCTCTCTCACACACACAATTCTCCCAGGGAATGCCACACACGTGTGTCAGTGTGTGCAGGGTCAGCACTAATACTGACCACTTAAAGGGGAAACATGGGCGGACGACCCCATGCGTTTCCCTCTTTAACTATCAGACTGCTGCTTCACAAGGGTGTGTGTGTGTCTGTGTGTGTGTGTGTGTGTGTGGCCAGAGCTAAGCAAGGCTCAGATTCAGATTCACTAATCTCTTGAAAAAGGATCACTTAAAGGGGCAATCTGCAGTTGCTCCATTCTTTTTTGGATGATA
>NC_068430.1:17980571-18010571 GCF_023373465.1 Oncorhynchus keta | reverse complement strand
TTCATTTGTTGGGTGCTTATATTTGTCCTACGTCACAAATGTACATGTGTGTATTAATAAGTACTGTAGGTGTGAATTGGAAATGTTTTTGCATATCCCTACTCCCCCTGAGACACCCTTGGAGAGTGGTGTCACAGCCAGGGTCTGCCATTATCAACAGCGACCCTGGAGCAATTAGGGTTCAGTGCCTTGGTCACGGGCATATCGGCAGAGTTTTCACCTTGCCGGCTCGGGGAATTCAAACTAGCGACTGTTTAGTTACTGGCCCAACGCCCTAACGGCTAAGCTACCTGTCGCCCAAAAGGAGGCGAGGACAGGGGAGTTAACAAAACCAATTGAGAATCTCCCAGGGAGGGAGATAACGGTGGGTAAATTGTCAGAGGTGTTTGTTTTTGGGACAGAGAGAGACAGAGATAGAGAGTGTGCTGACATAGCAGTGGGTCGAACCCATGAGGCAGCGGCCTAGACCGTTACGCCACGCTATGTACGCCCATGTGTTATGTTATGTGTGGCTGTGGTGTGTGTTGTGGTGTGCATTTGTGTTTGACGTGCATGTGCACGTGTGCTCCCGTGTGTGATACCTTTTTGAAGAGTCGTCCGGAGTCCTCGCTAACCTGGGCGAAGCGTGGTATGATGTTATTGAGGTAGAGGTCAGACAGGGTAGCGTGGTCTCGGCTCTCCCTCTTCACCTGACTCAACAACAGGTTCCAACAGTTAACTGGAGACAGTACACTCTGCTCCTTCCTACACACACAGGGAGGGAGGGAGGGAGGGAGGGAGGGAGACAGACAGACAGACAGACAGACAGACAGAGAATTTAGTACACCACAAACACTATATTACATCAGTACTCCGTGTTCAGCACCTGTTAAGCAGGGCATAATGCATCAAAAGTCTCTCCTCTCAGCAAAACAACTAAAGTTAGAAGTAAGGAACAACCAGTAAAATGTTGAAACAAGAGCGAGCCAGAGAGATGAAGAGGGAGAGACAGACACTTTATTGAAATATGACTGACAGCTCGTGTACACTAGATTGCGGTAAATGGCCGTGGGCCACTTAGACCTCCCAGAGTGAATCGCTTGTGGCCGTGCTGGAAGCATATAGCAAGCAACATGTTTGATTGTGCGTCAAGAATTCAGCACAGCAAGTTTGTATGAAGGTCTGGTTATTAAATGGGTAAACAGTTTAATCCATTCTCCATTTCATGAATTAATTCACAGGTATATAGTAATATGCTCTAAAACGCTCTGTAAATATTTCCTTAACTCTATTTTCCTAAAACTGCATTGCTGGTTAAGGGCTTGTAAGTAAGCATTTCACGGTAAGGTTGTCTGTCTGTCTGTCTGTCTGTCTGTCTGTCTGTCTGTCTGTCTGTCTGTCTGTCTGTCTTCCCACCTGGTTACACAACCTTGTGTGTTTCCTCTATTGACGTACCATGTGACATCCTTCATCCTCTACCCTGACGGAACCATCATCACCTCTGACCCTAACACATCACATGTTCACCCACACACACCCATGTGTTGTATTTGGCTGGACTGCCTGGATGTTTCCTCTAGTTAAATCTTCCTCCAGTGGGTCATACATTCCTGCAGCATTAGAGACATGGAGGGGGCAGGAGAGAAGAGGACTGAAGCAACCTGAGGTCCAGTTCTCCTCCACATTCAGCTCCTTTAGTGTTGTTGCCTCTGTGCCACAGATACACAGAAACACACAGGGCAGCTGTCTCCACGGAGTCACCACACACACAAAAACTGAAAATGTCAGATTCCAGCATGGCACCAGAGCTGAGCTGTAGCAGATGCAGTGGAGCTGTTAGAGACCCAGATGTGGAGAGAGAGGGGGGAGTGAAAGAGAGAGAGGGGGGCGTGAAAGAGAGAGAGGGGGGAGTGAAAGAGAGAGAGAGGGGAGTGAAAGAGAGAGGGGGGGTGAAAGAGAGAGAGAGGGGAGTGAAAGAGAGAGAGGGGGGAGTGAAAGAAAGAGAGGGGGAGTGAATGAGAGAGAGGGGGAGTGAAAGAGAGAGAGGGGGGAGTGAATGAGAGAGGGGGGTGAAAGAGAGAGGGGGAGTGAAAGAGAGAGAGGGGGGAGTGAAAGAGAGAGAGGGGGAGTGAAAGAAAGAGAGGGGGAGTGAATGAGAGAGAGGGGAGTGAAAGAGAGAGAGGGGGGAGTGAATGAGAGAGGGGGTGAAAGAGAGAGGGGGGAGTGAAAGAGAGAGAGTGGGGAGTGAAAGAGAGAGAGGGGGAGTGAAAGAGAGAGAGGGGAGTGAAAGAGAGAGGGGAGTGAAAGAGAGAGAGGGGGGAGTGAATGAGAGAGAGGGGGGAGTGAATGAGAGAGAGGGGGAGGTGAATGAGAGAGAGGGGGGAGTGAATGAGAGAGGGGGGAGTGAATGAGAGAGAGGGGGGAGTGAATGAGAGAGAGGGGGGAGTGAAAGAGAGAGAGGGGGGAGTGAATGAGAGAGGGGGCTAGGAGACCGGCGAAGTCGAACGGCGAGCACTGCCCGAACAAGGAGAGGCATCGACTTCGAAGTCGTGACTATTGGGAATGTCACGACTTCGAAGTCGATGCCTCTCCTTGTTCGGGCAGTGCTCGGCGTTTGACGTCGCCGGTCTCCTAGCCATCGCCGATCCATTTTTCATTTTCCATTTGTCTTGTCTTGTTTTCCCACACACCTGGTTCTCATTTCCCTCATTATGTGTTGTGTAATTAACCCTCTGTTTCCCCCATGTCTTTGTGTGGTATTGTTTATTCTGTTTCATGTTATGCACACGTTAGTCTGTTGCACTGGGTTATGTTAACCCGTACTGTTATTTCGTGTTCACTTTGCCGTGTGCTTTTGGTTCCCTAAATAAAAGGCTCCGCTGGCTACCCAATATCTGCCAATATCTGCTCTCCTACACCTGACTCCCTTACAGCCATTTACGCATACCTGACAGGGAAACACAAATACAAAGCAAAATGCAGTGCTATCTGGCCCTAAATGGACAGTACACTGTGGCTAACTGTTTGACCATGGTTACTGATCAAAACGTTATAAAAACCTCGACAAAGTACAGGCTCAATGAGCACAGCCTTGCCATTGAGAAGGGTAGACACAGGAAAACCTGGCTCCCTGTAGAGGAAAGGCTGTGCAACCACTGCACCACAGCAGAACCTGAGACAGAGCTGTATTTCCTGACAAAATGTCAAAAATATAAAACAATTAGTGTCATTTCCCCAAATTTGAAACCCTTATTCAAGGTTTCAAAGACCTCTCTGATGAGGATAGGCTACCCGTCCTGTTGGGGGAGGACGCAGAGAGCTGTGGGTTGGCAGCGCACTACATTGCTGCCTACCATAAGTTGAGGGACAGTGTCTGACAGACCAATCAACCTGCACATGTCCTCTACTGTATGCTTATTGTTATTTTTGAATGTATGGTTATTTTGACCCTTGGTTATTGTTGTTACTGTTACTGTCATATTGTAAATATCCCAAGTAAGCTTTGGCAAATATGTACATTGTTACGTCATGCCAACAAAGCAAACTGAATTGAATTGAGAGGGGGAGAGAGAGAGAAAGAGGGAGTGAGAGAGAGAAAGAGAGAGAGAGAGGGAGAGAGAGGGGTAGAGAGCGAGAGAGAGTGAGAGAAAGAGGGAGAGAGAGAGAGAAAGAGAGAGAGGGAGAGAGAGAGAAAGAGAGAGAGGGGGGAGAGAGAGAGACAGAGGGGTAGAGAGTGAGATAAAGAGGGAGAGAGAGAGAGAAAGAGAGAGAGGAAGAGAAAGAGAGAGAGAAAGAGAGAGGGAGAGAGAGAGAGCGAGAGAGAGTGAGAGAGAGATGAAAAGGGAGGGACAGAGAGGTTGGTAAAGGTGGTACAGTATGTGATGCTGAAGAAACAGTAGTATTCTCTTCTCTCCTCCCCTCCGCCCACCTCCTCCACCCACTTCCTCTACCCTCCCCTCCACCCACCTCCACCCCTCCCCTCCACCCACCACCTTCACCCTCCTCCTCCACCCTACCCTCCACCCACCGGAGGAGGAAATCCCCCCAAGCATGGATCAGAGAGGGAAGGGGGGGCTGTCTGCAGGAGGCGTCACCTCTCATGGGGTGTGGTTGGAAGTCCACACACACATGCAGACAGGATATTGATCACACACACATCGTGGCAATCATAAGTATGTGTGTGTTTCCACAGGAAAAGTCACCCTGCATGTCCAGCAGATGATCTATTTCAGGGAGAGCCTGATGAACTGGAACTTGGCTTGATGAAAATATCAGCCTGACGAACTGGTACTTGGCTTGATGAAAATATCAGCCTGATGAACTGGTACTTGGCTTGATGAAAATATCAGCCTGATGAACTGGAACTTGGCTTGATGAAAATATCAGCCTGACGAACTGGTACTTGGCTTGATGAAAATATCAGCCTGACGAACTGGAACTTGGCTTGATGAAAATATCAGCCTGACGAACTGGTACTTGGCTTGATGAAAATATCAGCCTGACGAACTGGAACTTGGCTTGATGAAAATATCAGCCTGACGAACTGGTACTTGGCTTGATGAAAATATCAGCCTGACGAACTGGAACTTGGCTTGATGAAAATATCAGCCTGATGAACTGGTACTTGGCTTGATGAAAATATCAGCCTGATGAACTGGTACTTGGCTTGATGAAAATATCAGCCTGATGAACTGGTACTTGGCTTGATGAAAATATCAGCCTGATGAACTGGTACTTGGCTTGATGAAAATATCAGCCTGACGAACTGGTACTTGGCTTGATGAAAATATCAGCCTGACGAACTGGTACTTGGCTTGATGAAAATATCAGCCTGATGAACTGGAACTTGGCTTGATGAAAATATCAGCCTGACGAACTGGTACTTGGCTTGATGAAAATATCAGCCTGACGAACTGGTACTTGGCTTGATGAAAATATCAGCCTGACGAACTGGTACTTGGCTTGATGAAAATATCAGCCTGATGAACTGGTACTTGGCTTGATGAAAATATCAGCCTGACGAACTGGAACTTGGCTTGATGAAAATATCAGCCTGACGAACTGGTACTTGGCTTGATGAAAATATCAGCCTGACGAACTGGTACTTGGCTTGATGAAAATATCAGCCTGACGAACTGGTACTTGGCTTGATGAAAATATCAGCCTGACGAACTGGTACTTGGCTTGATGAAAACATCAGCCTGACGAACTGGTACTTGGCTTGATGAAAATATCAGCCTGACGAACTGGAACTTGGCTTGATGAAAACATCAGCCTGACGAACTGGTACTTGGCTTGATGAAAATATCAGCCTGACGAACTGGTACTTGGCTTGATGAAAACATCAGCCTGACGAACTGGTACTTGGCTTGATGAAAATATCAGCCTGACGAACTGGAACTTGGCTTGATGAAAATATCAGCCTGATGAACTGGAACTTGGCTTGATGAAAATATCAGCCTGATGAACTGGAACTTGGCTTGATGAAAATATCAGCCTGATGAACTGGTACTTGGCTTGATGAAAATATCAGCCTGATGAACTGGAACTTGGCTTGATGAAAATATCAGCCTGATGAACTGGAACTTGGCTTGATGAAAATATCAGCCTGACGAACTGGTACTTGGCTTGATGAAAATATCAGCCTGACGAACTGGAACTTGGCTTGATGAAAACAGCAAAAAAAAGAGGAAGCAAAAGGAAACACGTCAAAGAGAAAGAAAGGAGAAAAGCAGAAGAGAAGAGAAGAGGCGAGAAGCGGAGAGGAGAGAAGAGGAGAAGAGAGAAGAGGAGAGGAGAGGAGAGGAGAGGAGAGGAGAGGAGAGGAGAGAAGAGGCGAGAAGCGGAGAGGAGAGGAGAGAAGAGGAGAGGAGAGAAGAGGAGAGGAGAGGAGAGGAGAGAAGAGGAGAAGAGAAGAGGAGAGAAGCGGAGAGGAGAGAAGAGGGGAGAGAAGAGAAGAGGGAGAGAGAAGAGAAGAGGCGAGAAGCGGAGAGGAGAGAAGAGGAGAAGAGAGAAGAGGAGAGGAGAGGAGAGAAGAGGAGAAGAGAAGAGGCGAGAAGCGGAGAGGAGAGAAGAGGGGGAGAGAAGAGAAGAGAAGAGGCGAGAAGCGGAGAGGAGAGAAGAGGAGAAGAGAGAAGAGGAGAGGAGAGGAGAGGAGGGAGAGAAGAGGAGAGGAGAGAAGAGGAGGGGAGAGAAGAGGAGAAAGAGGGGAGAGAAGAGGAGAGAAGAGGATAGAAGAGGAGAGAAGAGAAGAGGAGAGGAGGGGAGAGAAGAGGAGAGAAGAGAAGAGAAGAGAAGAGGAGAGGAGAGGAGAGGGGGGGGAGAGAAGAGGAGAGGAGAGAAGAGGAGGGGAGAGAAGAGGACCAACACCTCCCACACTGCCCTTACTCGGATGGTATCGCGCCGTCCCAACCTTCGCTCTCTCTCCCCCGCTACTCTCTCCTCTTCCATCCTATCATCTCTTCCCTCTGCTCAAACCTTCTCCAACCTATCTCCTGATTCTGCCTCCTCAACCCTCCTCTCCTCCCTTTCTGCATCCTTTGACTCTCTATGTCCCCTATCCTCCAGGCCGGCTCGGTCCTCCCCTCCCGCCCCGTGGCTCGACGACTCATTGCGAGCTCACAGAACAGGGCTCCGGGCAGCCGAGCGGAAATGGAGGAAAACTCGCCTCCCTGCGGACCTGGCATCCTTTCACTCCCTCCTCTCTACATTTTCCTCCTCTGTCTCTGCCGACATCCGATCCTCGTTTGCTAAGTCAAACGGCACCGCTGGTTCTGCTCACACTGCCCTACCCTGTGCTCTGACCTCTTTCTCCCCTCTCTCTCCAGATGAAATCTCGCGTCTTGTGACGGCTGGCCGCCCAACAACCTGCCCGCTTGACCCTATCCCCTCCTCTCTTCTCCAGACCATTTCCGGAGACCTTCTCCCTTACCTCACCTCGCTCATCAACTCATCCCTGACCGCTGGCTACGTCCCTTCCGTCTTCAAGAGAGCGAGAGTTGCACCCCTTCTGAAAAAACCTACACTCGATCCCTCCGATGTCAACAACTACAGACCAGTATCCCTTCTTTCTTTTCTCTCCAAAACTCTTGAACGTGCCGTCCTTGGCCAGCTCTCCCGCTATCTCTCTCTGAATGACCTTCTCGATCCAAATCAGTCAGGTTTCAAGACTAGTCATTCAACTGAGACTGCTCTTCTCTGTATCATGGAGCGCTCCGCACTGCTAAAGCTAACTCTCTCTCCTCTGCTCTCATCCTTCTAGACCTATCGGCTGCCTTCGATACTGTGAACCATCAGATCCTCCTCTCCACCCTCTCCGAGTTGGGCATCTCCGGCGCGGCCCACGCTTGGATTGCGTCCTACCTGACAGGTCGCTCCTACCAGGTGGCGTGGCGAGAATCTGTCTCCTCACCACGCGCTCTCACCACTGGTGTCCCCCAGGGCTCTGTTCTAGGCCCTCTCCTATTCTCGCTATACACCAAGTCACTTGGCTCTGTCATAACCTCACATGGTCTCTCCTATCATTGCTACGCAGACGACACACAATTAATCTTCTCCTTTCCCCCTTCTGATGACCAGGTGGCGAATCGCATCTCTGCATGTCTGGCAGACATATCAGTGTGGATGACGGATCACCACCTCAAGCTGAACCTCGGCAAGACGGAGCTGCTCTTCCTCCCGGGAAGGACTGCCCGTTCCATGATCTCGCCATCACGGTTGACAACTCCATTGTGTCCTCCTCCCAGAGCGCTAAGAACCTTGGCGTGATCCTGGACAACACCCTGTCGTTCTCAACTAACATCAAGGCGGTGGCCCGTTCCTGTAGGTTCATGCTCTACAACATCCGCAGAGTACGACCCTGCCTCACACAGGAAGCGGCGCAGGTCCTAATCCAGGCACTTGTCATCTCCCGTCTGGATTACTGCAACTCGCTGTTGGCTGGGCTCCTGCCTGTGCCATTAAACCCCTACAACTCATCCAGAACGCCGCAGCCCGTCTGGTGTTCAACCTTCCCAAGTTCTCTCACGTCACCCCGCTCCTCCGCTCTCTCCACTGGCTTCCAGTTGAAGCTCGCATCCGCTACAAGACCATGGTGCTTGCCTACGGAGCTGTGAGGGGAACGGCACCTCAGTACCTCCAGGCTCTGATCAGGCCCTACACCCAAACAAGGGCACTGCGTTCATCCACCTCTGGCCTGCTCGCCTCCCTACCACTGAGGAAGTACAGTTCCCACTCAGCCCAGTCAAAACTGTTCGCTGCTCTGGCCCCCCAATGGTGGAACAAACTCCCTCACGACGCCAGGACAGCGGAGTCAATCACCACCTTCCAGAGACACCTGAAACCCCACCTCTTTAAGGAATACCTAGGATAGGATAAGTAATCCTTCTCACCCCCCCCCCCTTTAAGATTTAGATGCACTATTGTAAAGTGACTGTTCTACTGGATGTCATAAGGTGAATGCACCAATTTGTAAGTCGCTCTGGATAAGAGCGTCTGCTAAATTACTTAAATGTAATGTAAATGTAAGAGGAGAGGAGGGGAGAGAAGAGGAGAGAAGAGGGGGAGAGAAGAGGAGGGGAGAGAAGAGAAGAGAAGATGAGAGGAGAGGAGAGAGAGAAGAGGAGGGGAGAGAAGAGGAGAGAAGAGGAGAGGAGGGGAGAGGAGAAAAGAGGAGGGGAGAGAAGAGGAGAGGAGAAAAGAGGAGGGGAGAGAAGAGGAGGGGAGGGGAGAGAAGAGGATAGGAGAGAGGAGGATAAAAGAGGAGAGAAGAGGAGGGGAGAGAAGAGGAGAGGAGGGGTGAGAAAAGGAAAGGAGAGGAGAGAAGAGAAGAGGAGAGGAGGGGAGAGAAGAGGAGAGAAGAGGAGGGGAGAGAAGAGAAGAGGAGAGAAGAGGGGGAGAGAAGAAGAGGGGAGAGAAGAGGAGGGGAGAGAAGAGGAGAGGAGAGAAGAGGAGAGAAGAGGAGAGAAGAGGAGGGGAGAGAAGAGGAGAGAAGAGGAGGGGAGAGAAGATAGGAGAAGAGGAGAGGAGAGAAGAGAAGAGGAGAGAAGAGGAGAGAAGAGGAGGGGAGAGAAGAGGAGAGGAGAAAAGAGGAGGGGAGAGAAGAGGAGGGGAGAGAAGAGGAGAGGAGGGGAGAGAAGAGAAGAGGAGAGAAGATGGGGAGAGAAGAGGAGGGGAGAGAAGAGGAGGGGAGAGAAGAGGAGAGGAGAGAAGAGGAGAGAAGAGGAGAGAAGAGGACGGGAGAGAAGAGGAGAGAAGAGGAGGAGAGAGAAGATAGGAGAAGAGGAGAGGAGAGAAGAGAAGAGGAGAGAAGAGAAGAGGGGGAGAGAAGAGGAGGGGAGAGAAGAGGAGGGGAGAGAAGAGGAGAGGAGAGAAGAGGGGGAGAGAAGAGGACGGGAGAGAAGAGGGGGAGAGAAGAGGAGGGGAGAGAAGAGGAGAGGAGAGAAGAGAAGAGAAGAGAAGAGAGGAGAGAAGAGAAGAGAAGAGAAGAGAAGAGAAGAGAAGAGAAGGGGAGAGAAGAGGAGGGGATAGAAGATAGGAGAAGAGGAGAGGAGAGAAGAGGAGAGAAGAGGGGGAGAGAAGAGAAGAGAAGAGGTGTGTGCGTGTGTCCGTGTGCGTGTGTACAGTACCAGTCAAAAGTTTGGACAAGATGTTTAAGAACAAAAAAGTGTGAAACAATATACTTAAAAGTAGCCACCCTTTGCCTTGATGACAGCTTTGCACATTTTCTCAAACAGCTTCATGAGGTAGTCAGCTGGAATGCATTTCAATTAACAGGTGGGCCTTGTTAAAAGTGGAATTTATTTTCTTCTTAATGTGTTTGAGCCAATCAGTTGCATTGTGACAAGGTAGGGTTGGTATACAGAAGATAGCCCTATTTGGGAAAAGACAAAGTCCATATTATGGGAAGAACAGATCAAGTGGGGAGGCAGGTAGCCTAGTGGTTAGAGCGTTGGACTAGTAAACGTAAGGTTGCAAGATCGAATCCCCGAGATGACAAGGTAAAAATCTGTCATTCTGCCCCTAAACAAGGCACTTAAACCACTGTTCCTAGGACGTCATTGAAAATAAGAATTTGTTCGGGACTGAAACAGTGAGTTAACTGCCATGTACTATTACTGATAGTATTACTTATGGCACTGTTACCACTAGTATTACTCCTAGTACTGTCACTACTAGTATTACTGATGGTACCTTTACTACCAGTATTACTGATAGTATTACTTATAGTGCGGTTTCTACTAATATTACTCCTAGAATTGTTACTACTAGTATTACTGATGGTACTGTTAGTGCTAGTATTACTGATAGTAAGGTTACTGATAGTATTACTTATAGTACTGGTACTGCTAGTATTACCCCCAGTACTGTTTCTGCTCGTATTACTTCTCGTATTGTTACTACGAGTATTACTGATGGTACTGTTAGTGCTAGTATTACTGATAGTAAGGTTACTGATAGTATTACTTATAGTACTGGTACTGCTAGTATTACCCCCAGTACTGTTTCTGCTAGTATTACTTCTAGTATTGTTACTACTAGTATTACTGATGGTATTGTTAGTGCTAGTATTACTGATGGTACTGTTAGTGCTAGTATTACTGATGGTACTGTTACTACTAGCATTACGGATAGTAAGGTTACTGATAGTATTACTTATAGTACTGTCACTACTACTATTACTCCTAGTACTGTTACCACTAGTATTACTCCTAGTACTGTTACTCCCAGTATTACTGATAGTAAGGTTACTGCTAGTATTACGTATAGTACTGGTACTGCTTAGTATTACCCCCAGTACTGTTTCTGCTAGTATTACTCCTAGTACTGTCACTACTAATATTACTGATGGTACTGTTAGTGCTAGTATTACTGATGGTACCTTTACTACCAGTATTACTGATAGTAAAGTTACTGATAGTATTACTTATAGTGCGGTTACTACTAATATTACTCCTAGTACTGTTTCTGCTAGTAATACTCCTAGAATTGTTACTACTAGTATTACTGATGGTACTGTTACTACTAGTATTACTGGTGGTACTGTTAATACTAGTATTACTGATGGTACCGTTAGTGTTAGTATTACGATGGTACTGTTAGTGCTAGTATTACTGATGGTACTGTTAGTGCTAGTATTACTGATGGTACTGTTAGTGTCAGTATTACTGATGGAACTGTTACTACTATTATTACTGATGGTACTGTTAGTGCTAGTATTACTGATGGTACTGTTACTACTAGTACTACTGATGGTACTGTTACTACTAGTATTACTGATGGTACTGTTAGTGCTACTATTACTGATGGTACTGTTAGTGTCAGTATTACTGATGGTACTGTTAGTGCTAGTATTACTGATGGTGCTGTTAGTGTCAGTATTACTGATGGAACTGTTACTACTATTATTACTGATGGTACTGTTAGTGCTAGTATTACTGATGGTACTGTTAATGCTAGTATTACTGATGGTACTGTTACTACTAGTATTACTGATGGTACTGTTACTACTAGTATTACTGATGGTACTGTTAGTGCTAGTATTACTGATGGTACTGTTAGTGCTAGTATTACTGATGGTACTGTTACTGCTAGTATTACTGATGGTACTGTTAGTGCTAGTATTACTGATGGTACTGTTACTACTAGTATTACTGATGGTACTGTTACTGCTAGTATTACTGATGGTACTGTTAGTGCTAGTATTACTGATGGTACTGTTAGTGCTAGTATTACTGATGGTACTGTTAGTGCCAGTATTACTGATGGTACTGTTAGTGCTAGTATTACTGATGGTACTGTTACTGCTAGTATTACTGATGGTACTGTTAGTGCTACTATTACTGATGGTACTGTTAGTGTCAGTATTACTGATGGTACTGTTAGTGCTAGTATTACTGATGGTACTGTTAGTGTCAGTATTACTGATGGTACTGTTAGTGCTAGTATTACTGATGGCACTGTTTGTGCTAGTATTACTGATGGCACTGTTTGTGCTAGTATTACTGATGGTACTGTTACTACTATTATTACTGATGGTACTGTTACTACTAGTATTACTGTTGGTACTGTTAGTGCTAGTATAACTGATGGTACTGTTACTACTAGTATTACTGATGGTCTGTTACTACTAGTATTACTGATGGTACTGTTAGTGTCAGTATTACTGATGGTTCTGTTAGTGTCAGTATTACTGATGGTTCTGTTTCTGCTAGTATTACTGATGGTACTGTTAGTGTCAGTATTACTGATGGTACTGTTAGTGTCAGTATTACTGATGGTTCTGTTAGTGTAAATATTACTGATGGTTCTGTTAGTGTCAGTATTACTGATGGTACTGTTTCTGCTAGTATTACTGATGGTACTGTTAGTGTCATTATTACTGATGGTACTGTTAGTGTCAGTATTACTGATGGTTCTGTTAGTGTCAGTATTACTGATGGTTCTGTTAGTGTCAGTATTACTGATGGTTCTGTTAGTGTCAGTATTACTGATGGTACTGTTAGTGTTAGTATTAGTGATGGTATTGTTAGTGCTACTATTACTGATGGTACTGTTAGTGTTAGTATTACTGATGGTACTGTTAGTGCTAGTATTACTGATGGCACTGTTAGTGCTAGTATTACTGATGGTCCTGTTAGTGTCAGTATTACTGATGGTACTGTTAGTGCTAGTATTACTGATGGCACTGTTAGTGTTAGTATTACTGATGGTACTGTTAGTGCTAGTATTACAGATGGTACTGTTAGTGTCAGTATTACTGATGGTACTGTTAGTGCTAGTATTACTGATGGTACTGTTAGTGTCAGTATTACTGATGGTTCTGTTAGTGCTGGTATTACTGATGGTACTGTTAGTGCTAGTATTACTGATGGATCTGTTACTACTATTATTACTGATGGTGCTGTTACTACGAGTATTACTGATGGTACTGTTAGTGCTAGTATTACTGATGGTACTGTTACTACTATTATTACTGATGGTACTGTTACTACTAGTATTACTGATGGTACTGTTAGTGCTAGTATTACAGATGGTACTGTTAGTGTCAGTATTACTGATGGTACTGTTAGTGCTAGTATTACTGATGGTACTGTTAGTGCTAGTATTACTGATGGTACTGTTAGTGTCATTATTACTGATGGTACTGTTAGTGTCAGTATTATTGATGGTACTGTTAGTGTCAGTATTACTGATGGTTCTGTTCGTGTCAGTATTACTGATGGTAATGTTAGTATTAGTATTACTGGTGGTACTGTTAGTGCTAGTATTACTGATGGTACTGTTAGTGTTAGTATTACTGATGCTACTGTTAGTGTTAGTATTACTGATGGTACTGTCAGTGTCAGTATTACTGCTGGTACTGTTAGTGCTAGTATTACTGATGGTACTGTTACTACTAGTATTACTGATGGTACTGTTAGTGTTAGTATTACTGATGGTACTGTTAGTGCTAGTATTACTGATGGTACTGTTACTACTAGTATTACTGATGGTACTGTTACTACTAGTATTACTGATGGTACTGTTAGTGTTAGTATTACTGATGGTACTGTTAGTGCTAGTATTACTGATGGTACTGTTACTACTAGTATTACTGATGGTACTGTTAGTGTCAGTATTACTGATGGTTCTGTTAGTGTTAGTATTACTGATGGTACTGTTAGTGTCAGTATTACTGATGGTTCTGTTAGTGTCAGTATTACTGATGGTACTGTTTCTGCTAGTATTACTGATGGTACTGTTAGTGTCATTATTACTGATGGTACTGTTAGTGTCAGTATTACTGATGGTTCTGTTAGTGTCAGTATTACTGATGGTTCTGTTAGTGTCAGTATTACTGATGGTACTGTTAGTGTTAGTATTAGTGATGGTATTGTTAGTGCTAGTATTACTGATGATACTGTTAGTGCTAGTATTACTGATGGTATTGTTAGTGTCAGTATTACTGATGGTACTGTTACTGCTGGTATTACTGATGGTACTGTTAGTGCTAGTATTACTGATGGATCTGTTACTACTATTATTACTGATGGTGCTGTTACTACTAGTATTACTGATGGTACTGTTAGTGCTAGTATTACTGATGGTACTGTTACTACTATTATTACTGATGGTACTGTTACTACTACTATTACTGATGGTACTGTTAGTGATAGTATTACTGATGGTACTGTTACTGCTAGTATTACTGATGGTACTGTTACTGCTAGTATTACTGATGGTACTGTTACTGCTAGTATTACTGATGGTACTGTTAGTGTCAGTATTACTGATGGTACTGTTAGTACTAGTATTACTGATGGTACTGTTAGTGCTAGTATTACTGATGGTACTGTTAGTGTTAGTATTACTGATGGTACTGTTAGTGTCAGTATTACTGATGGTTCTGTTCGTGTCAGTATTACTGATGGTAATGTTAGTGTTAGTATTACTGGTGGTAATGTTAGTGCTAGTATTACTGATGGTACTGTTAGTGTTAGTATTACTGATGCTACTGTTAGTGTTAGTATTACTGATGGTACTGTCAGTGTCAGTATTACTGATGGTACTGTTAGTGCTAGTATTACTGATGGTACTGTTACTACTAGTATTACTGATGGTACTGTTAGTGTTAGTATTACTGATGGTACTGTTAGTGCTAGTATTACTGATGGTACTGTTACTACTAGTATTACTGATGGTACTGTTACTACTAGTATTACTGATGGTACTGTTAGTGTTAGTATTACTGATGGTACTGTTAGTGCTAGTATTACTGATGGTACTGTTACTACTAGCATTACTGATGGTACTGTTAGTGCTAGTATTACTGATGGTTCTGTTAGTGTCAGTATTACTGATGGTACTGTTTCTGCTAGTATTACTGATGGTACTGTTTCTGCTAGTATTACTGATGGTGCTGTTACTACTAGTATTACTGATGGTACTGTTAGTGCTAGTATTACTGATGGTACTGTTACTACTATTATTACTGATGGTACTGTTACTGCTAGTATTACTGATGGTACTGTTACTGCTAGTATTACTGATGGTACTGTTACTGCTAGTATTACTGATGGTACTGTTACTGCTAGTATTACTGATGGTACTGTTACTACTAGTATTACTGATGGTACTGTTAGTGCTAGTATTACTGATGGTATTGTTACTACTAGTATTACTGACAGTACTGTTACTGCTGGTATTACTGATGGTACTGTTACTGCTAGTATTACTGATGGTACTGTTAGTGCTAGTATTACTAATGGTATTGTTACTACTAGTATTACTGACAGGACTGTTACTGCTGGTATTACTGATGGTACTGTTACTGCTAGTATTACTGATGGTACTGTTAGTGCTAGTATTACTAATGGTATTGTTACTACTAGTATTACTGACAGGACTGTTACTGCTGGTATTACTGATGGTACTGTTACTGCTAGTATTACTGATGGTACTGTTACTGCTAGTATTACTGATGGTACTGTTACTGCTAGTATTACTGATGGTACTGTTACTACTAGTATTACTGATGGTACTGCTACTGCTAGTAGCACTAACAGTACCATCAGCAACTTATTTAACAGAAAAATACATTGTAGAAACTAGATATAGGAAACTATACAATTTTTATTTAAGTGAACAAACGTCGGCCTTTTTTTTATAGACCATAACTGAACCAATTTCTGTAGGTTATATATACAATATACCACCAGCCAGCCGTCGTTCCCCAGCCAATCTCACACACACTGGCGTGGACGAAAGAGTTGCCGACAAAGGAGTTTGCTTTTGCTGAAGCCGTCGCTGTAAAATAGAGCGTGTTGCAGAAGTACTATGGCCACACATTACAGCAGGGTATTATGGGTTAAGACAGGAAGAGGATCTGACAGAGGCGAGATGCTTTGGTGACGGACGGCACGAGACACACACACACACACACACACACACACACACACACACACACACACACACACACACACACACACACACACACACACACACACACACACACACACACACACACACACACACACACACACACACACACACACACACACACACACACACACACACACACACACACAGCGTTGACAGCGAGCCTCAATCTTCCTTCTAACCATTGACTGTGTCTCTGTTTAATCAGAATGTTCTTCCTGTCATATCAGTGTTGATTACTGGTATTATTAAAAGCCCTGCAGGACTATTCCTCTCCTCTCCTCTCCTCCCCTCTTGTCTCTACCCCTCTTCTCCCCTCTCCTCACCTCTCGACCCATCTCCTCTACACCCATCTCTCCACCCTCTCCTCTCCACTCCTCTCCTCTCCTCCCCTCTCCACACATCTCCTCTCCACACCTCCTCCCCTCTCCACCCATCTCCTCTCCCCCCTCTCCTCTCACTCCACAGGAGGAATTACAGAACCAGGCGTAACGCTGGGAAAGATAATCACTCTGCTGTGTGTGTTTGTGTGTGTCCTTGTTTATGGGCAAGGTTACACACTGCAAGACTCCACAGAGTATTCAGAGCACAAAAACACCACCTGGCACTGTTGGCAAAGGAACATAAGTACCCACACGGACACAAACAGAAAACACGGACACACACAGAAACATGGACACACACGGACACACAGAAACATGGACACACACGGACACACAGAAACATGGACACACACAGAAACACGGACACACAGAAACACGGACACACAGAAACATGGACACACAACGGACACACAGAAACATGGACACACACGGACACACAGAAGCATGGACACACACGGACACACAGAAACATGGACACACACGGACACACAGAAACATGGACACACACGGACACACAGAAACATGGACACACACGGACACACAGAAACATGGACACACACAGAAACACGGACACACAGAAACATGGACACACACAGAAACATGGACACACAGAAACATGGACACACACAGAAACATGGACACACAGAAACATGGACACACACAGAAACACGAACACACACAAAAACATGACACACACGGACACACACAGAAACATGGACACACACGGACACACAGAAACATGGACACACGGACACACAGAAACATGGACACACACAGAAACATGGACACACACAGAAACATGGACACACACAGAAACATGGACACACACGGAAACACACAGAAACATGGAGACACACAGAAACATGGACACACACAGAAACATGGAGACACACAGAAACATGGACACACACAGAAACATGGACACACACGGACACACACAGAAACATGGAGACACACAGAAACATGGACACACACAGAAACATGGAGACACACAGAAACATGGACACACACAGAAACATGGACATACACAGAAACATGGAGACACACAGAAACATGGACACACACAGAAACATGGACACACACAGAAACATGGACACACACAGAAACATGGAGACACACAGAAACATGGAGACACACAGAAACATGGAGACACACAGAAACATGGAGACACACAAAACATGGACACACACAGAAACATGGACACACACGGACACACAGAAACATGGACACACACAGAAACATGGACACACACGGACACACACAGAAACATGGACACACACAGAAACATGGAGACACACAGAAACATGGACACACACAGAAACATGGACACACACAGAAACATGGAGACACACAGAAACATGGACACACACAGAAACATGGACATACACAGAAACATGGAGACACACAGAAACATGGACACACACAGAAACATGGACACACACAGAAACATGGAGACACACAGAAACATGGAGACACACAGAAACATGGAGACACACAGAAACATGGAGACACACAAAACATGGACACACACAGAAACATGGACACACACGGACACACAGAAACATGGACACACACAGAAACATGGACACACACGGACACACACAGAAACATGGACACACACAGAAACATGGAGACACACAGAAACATGGACACACACAGAAACATGGACACACTCAGAAACATGGACACACACAGAAACACGGACACACACAGAAACATGGAGACACACAGAAACATGGAAACACACAGAAACATGGACACACACAGAAACATGGACACACACAGAAACACGGACACACACAGAAACATGGACACACACAGAAACATGGACACACGGACACACAGAAACATGGACACACACAGAAACATGGACACACACGGACACACACAGAAACATGGACACACACAGAAACATGGACACACACAGAAACACGGACACACACAGAAACATGGACACACACGGACACACAGAAACACGGACACACACAGAAACATGGACACACAGAAACATGGACACACACAGAAACATGGACACACAGAAACATGGTCACACAGAAACATGGACACACACAGAAACATGGACACACACAGAAACATGGACACACACAGAAACATGGACACACACAGAAACATGGACACACACAGAAACATGGACACACACAGAAACATGGACACACACAGAAACATGGACACACACAGAAACATGGACACACACAGAAACATGGACACACACAGAAACATGGACACACACAGAAACATGGACACACACAGAAACATGGACACACACAGAAACATGGAAACATGGACACACACAGAAACATGGACACACACAGAAACATGGACACACACGGACACACAGAAACATGGACACACACAGAAACATGGACACACACGGACACACACAGAAACATGGACACACACAGAAACATGGACACACACGGACACACAGAAACATGGACACACACAGAAACATGGACACACACGGACACACACAGAAACATGGACACACACAGAAACATGGACACACACAGAAACATGGACACACACAGAAACACGGACACACACAGAAACATGGACACACACGGACACACAGAAACATGGACACACACGGACACACAGAAACATGGACACACACAGAAACACGGACACACAGAAACACGGACACACAGAAACATGGACACACACGGACACACAGAAACATGGACACACACGGACACACAGAAGCATGGACACACACGGACACACAGAAACATGGACACACACGGACACACAGAAACATGGACACACACGGACACACAGAAACATGGACACACACAGAAACACGGACACACAGAAACATGGACACACACAGAAACACGGACACACAGAAACATGGACACACACAGAAACACGGACACACAGAAACATGGACACACACAGAAACACGGACACACACAGAAACATGCACACACAGAAACATGGACACACACGGACACACAGAAACATGGACACACACGGACACACAGAAACATGGACACACAGAAACATGGACACACACAGAAACATGGACAAACACAGAAACATGGACACACACAGAAACATGGACACACACGGAAACACACAGAAACATGGAGACACACAGAAACATGGACACACACAGAAACATGGAGACACACAGAAACATGGACACACACAGAAACATGGACACACACGGACACACACAGAAACATGGAGACACACAGAAACATGGACACACACAGTGTTTACTGATGGTAGGCTTTGTTACTTTGGTCCCAGCCCTCTGCAGGTCATTCACTAGGTCCCCCCGTGTGGTTCTGGGATTTTTGCTCACCGTTCTTGTGATCATTTTGACCCCACGGGGTGAGATCTTGCGTGGAGCCCCAGATCGAGGGAGATTATCAGTGGTTTTGTATGTCTTCCATTTCCTAATAATTGCTCCCACAGTTTATTTCTTCAAACCAAGCTGCTTACCTATTGCAGATTCTTCTTCCCAGCCTGGTGCAGGTCTACGATTTTGTTTCTGGTGTCCTTTGACAGCTCTTTGGTCTTGGCCATAGTGGAGTTTGGAGTGTGACTGTTTGAGGTTGTGGACAGGTGTCTTTTATACTGATAACAAGTTCAAACAGGTGCCATTAATACAGGTAACAAGTGGAGGACAGAGGAGCCTCTTAAAGAAGAAGTTACAGGTCTGTGAGAGCCAGAAATCTTGCTTGTTTGTAGGTGACCAAATACTTATTTTCCACCATAATTTGCAAATAAATTCATAAAAATCCTACAATATGATTTTCTGGATTTTTTTAATCATTTTGTCTGTCATTGTTGAAGTGTAGCTATGATGAAAATTACAGGCCTCTCTCATATTTTTTAAGTGTGAGAACTTGCACAATTGGTGGCTGACTAAATACTTTTTGCCCCACTGTATACTCTGTCCAGGGATGACCAGGCTGTTATCAATTCAATTTCAATTCAAGGGGCTTTATTGGCATGGGAAACATGTGTTAACATTGCCAAAGCAAGTGAGGTAGATAATATACAAAAGTGAAATAAACAATACAAATTAACAGTAAACATTACACATACAGAAGTTTCAAAAAAATAAAGACATTACAAATGTCAAATTACATATATATATATATATATATATATATATACAGTGCTGTAACAATGTACAAATGGTTAAAGTACACAAGGGAAAATAAATAAGCATAAATATGGGTTGTATTTACAATGGTGTTTGTTCTTCACTGGTTGCCCTTTTCTTGTGGCAACAGGTCACAAATCTTGCTGCTGTGATGGCACACTGTGGAATTTCACCCAGTAGATATGGGAGTTTATCCAAATTGGATTTGTTTTCAAATTCTTTGTGGATCTGTGTAATCTGAGGGAAATATGTATTTCTAATATGGTCAAACATTGGGCAGGAGGTTAGGAAGTGCAGCTCAGTTTCCACCTCCTTTTGTGGGCAGTGAGCACATAGCCTGTCTTCTCTTGAGAGCCATGTCTGCCTACGGCGGCCTTTCTCAATAGCAAGGCTATGCTCACTGAGTCTGTACATAGTCAAAGCTTTCCTTAAGTTTGGGTCAGTCATAGTGGTCAGGTATTCTGCCACTGTGTACTCTCTGTTTAGGGCCAAATAGCATTCTAGTTTGCTCTGATTTTTTGTTAATTCTTTCCAATGTGTCAAGTAATTATCTTTTTGATTTCTCATGATTTGGTTGGGTCTAATTGTATTGCTGTCCTGAGGCTCTGTGGGGTGTGTTTGTGTTTGTTAACAGAGCCCCAGGACCAGCTTGCTTAGGGGACTCTTCTCCAGGTTCATCTCTCTGTAGGTGATGGCTTTGTTATTTATGGAAGGTTTGGGAGTCGCTTCCTTTTAGGTGGTTATAGAATTTAACGTCTCTTTTCTGGATTTTGATCATTAGCTGGTCTCGGCCTAATTCTGCTCTGCATGCATTATTTGGTGTTCTACGTTGTACGCCAGGGATATTTTTACAGAATTCTGCAAGCAGATTCTCAATTTGTTGTTTTGTGAAGTCTTAGTTAGTGAGCGGACCCCAGACCTCACAACCACGAAGGGCAATGGGCTCTATGACTGATTCAAGTATTTTTAGCCAGATCCTAATTGTTATGTTGAATTTTATGTTCCTTTTGATGGCATAGAATGCCCTTCTTGCCTTGTCTCTCAGATCGTTCACAGCTTTGTGGAGGTTACCTGTGGCGCTGATGTTTAGGCCAAGGTATGTATAGTTTTTTTGTGTGCTCTAGGGCAACAGTGTCTAGATGGAATTTGTATTTGTGGTCCTGGCAACTGGACCTTTTTTGGAACACCATTATTTTGGTCTTACTGAGATTTACTGTCAGGGCTCAGGTCTGACAGAATATGTGCAGAAGATCAAGGTGCTGCTGGAGGCAAGTCAGTTAAGAACAAATTCTTATTTTCAATGACGGCCTAGGAACAGTGGATTAACTGCCTGTTTAGGGGCAGAACGACAGATTAGTACCTTGTCAGCTCGGGGGTCTGAACTTGAAACCTTCCGGTTCCTAGTCCAACTCTCTAACCACTAGGCTACCCTGCCGCACCATGTATGAATGTAGTGGGGTGAAGCCGGTGAGGCCGTGTGTCTGTAGTCAAACCCTCTCCAGATACTATCAGTTAGCTCATGTCTCCCGAAGCTGCTTATGCAACGTTGGATTTACAGCACAGACAAGAGTGGTAGAGTGTGTGTGTGCATGCGTGTATGTCATTCGTGCATGTCATTCGTGTGTGTGTGTGCCTGTCTTACTTGAGCTGGTGGTCCTTGGTGCTACGTGTCTTCGTAAGGAACCTCTCAGACAGTTTCTCCAGGTTACGACTGTAGTCCATCTCGACCTCCGCCTTCTTCCTGAAGAAGTCCTGCAGGTCCTGCAGCAGCTGCACTCTCAGCTCACACTGCTGGTCCAGACACTTGAACTGCTCCACCAGCTGGGCACGGATCTCTACAGAGAGGAGGGGGGGGTTAGACATCTTCAGACACACTGGGAGAGGGAGAGGGCTAGTTTGTGGCTATGGGTGCACTGGACATCATCATCATCATCATCATCATCATCTACAACATCATCATAAATAAACACTTTATTAGCCAATCAGTTGGAGTATGCCATGTGATTGGCTCACAAAAAAACTCCTTCTTTATATTACCAGCACCCTTCAAAGATAACATTCTGAGAATGAATAACTGGTCACTCACAATCAGAGAATAGAATGGAGATATTTTCTGAAACAGCTGAGATATGATGACACATTGAGTTTAATGGTGACCGTGGCCAATCTGGGGACCGTGGCCAGTCTGGGGACCGTGGCCAGTCTGGTGACCGTCCCCAGTCTGGAGGCCGTGGCCAGTCTGGTGACCGTGGCCAGTCTGGTGACCGTGGCCAGTCTGGAGGCCGTGGCCAGTCTGGGGACCGTGGCCAATCTGGGGACCGTGGCCAGTCTGGGGACCGTGGCCAGTCTGGTGACCGTCCCCAGTCTGGAGGCCGTGGCCAGTCTGGTGACCGTGGCCAGTCTGGTGACCGTGGCCAGTCTTACAGTACACTGAGCATGGAGAGCTGATCTGGTTTCTCTGGGTATATTTACAGACTGTGTGTGTTCCTCCTTTCCTCCTCCTCATATCCAGACATCTCCTGAGACAGTCCTTTATTCTGGCTTTTCACTTTTCATTTCCATTCTCTCTCCCTCCCTCCCTCGCTCCACCTCCCTCCCCTCCCTCCACCTCCCTCCCTCGCTCCCTCTCTCGCTCCACCTCTCTCCCTCCCTCGCTCCACCTACCTCCCTCCCTCCACCTCCCTCCCTCGCTCCACCTCCCTCCCTCCCTCCCTCTCTCGCTCTACCTCTCTCCCTCCCTCGCTCCACCTACCTCCCTCCCTCGCTCCACCTCCCTCCCTCCCTCCCTCGCTCTTCCTCCCTCCCTCCCTCCCTCCCTCGCTCCACCTCCCTCCCTCTCTCGCTCCACCTCCCTCCCTCCCTCCCTCGCTCTACCTCTCTCCCTCCCTCCCTTGCTCCACCTCCCTCGCTCCACCGCCCTCCCTCGCTGCTCCTCCTCCCTCGCTCCACTTCCCTCCCTCCCTCGCTGCTCCTCCTCCCTCTCTCCCTCACTCCACCTCTCTCCCTCGCTCCACTTCCCTCCCTCCCTCGCTCCTCCTCCCTCCCTCCCTCGCTCCACCTCTCTCCCTCCCTCCCTCCCTCCACCTCTCTCCCTCCCTCCCTTCCTCCCTCCCAACACTCAAGTCTGGCCTGAAATGAATGGCTTCCTCTCAGTGTAGACACACTCAGTGGACATATTGAATTATGATGTTTTAAACTACCAACCTTTTATCCCACAGTACTGTTATGGATAGGTGTGTATGTGTTGGTGTATGTGTGTGTGTGTGGAGAGAGAGAGAGAGAGAGGCCATGCCAAGCAGAGCAGAAGATCCTGAGTGAATGTGAAGGCAGCGTTTCAAGTCTTGACAACACATTTACAAACACGCATGATAATAAACTGGATTAGTGTTGACAGATGACAGACTAATGCCACACTCTCATAGCTGCCTCGCAGACAAGAGGCCTTAAGATTTAATGAACCCCCTCAAACATCACACACACACACACACACACACACACACACACACACACACACACACACACACACACACACACACACACACACACACACACACACACACACACACACACACACACATTCCACTTAACTCCTAATCCCAATAACTTCTCCGCCTATTACCTTTTATTGTGATTATTTATTGTACTTCTTTCTCCCTTATTCACCATCTGTTTCCCTTCTTATTTGTGTAAATCTCCAAAGATTTATTTATCTTTTCAAAAAAATGGGATTGTTATTTTTGTATGGTTTTGTTTTGTAAACATTGAAAGGGGGTG
Organism: Oncorhynchus keta; assembly: GCF_023373465.1. Lineage (NCBI taxonomy): Eukaryota > Metazoa > Chordata > Actinopteri > Salmoniformes > Salmonidae > Oncorhynchus > Oncorhynchus keta. Next base: position 17,986,376 of record NC_068430.1, on the reverse strand, counting down.
GAGCCTCTGGGTCCCTGTGGGTTTCTACCTCTGCTGCTCATGTTCTTCTTGTTCACCTTTTAAACCTTCCTCATACTGTTCTGTATTTTCTTGCAAATAAATAAATACAAAATAAAAAATTGTAATTATCAGCATTCACACAAGCACACACACAAAACTGTACACACACACACAAAACTGTACACACACACACAAAACTGTACACACACACACAAAACTGTACACACACACAAAACTGTACACACACACACACACACACAAACTGTACACACACACACAAAACTGTACACACACACACAAAACTGTACACACACACAAAACTGTACACACACACACACACCGTTGCCTGTGTTTTACCTTTACACCTCCTGCTGTAGATGAAACGGACGGCTTTAGCCACCATGTTGCAGAGTCTGAGTGTGGTCACTGTCTGACACTAACCCTGGGTGACTCTGCTCTGCGCTTTACAGCTGAGGGGACAGTTTCACAAAGCCACAAAGAGAAGTGGGATTTCTAACCATCAGTCAGCCTGCAAACTCTGTCTGAATACTATGCCCCCCCCCTCTCTCTCTCTCTCTCTCTCTCTCTCTTCTCTCTCTCTCTCTCTCTCTTTCTCCCTGTCTCTCTCTCTCTCTCTCTCTCTCTCTCTCTCTCTCTCTCTCTCTCTCTCTCTCTCTCTCTCTCTCATACACACAAACACAGAGAAACTCTCTCACACTCACACACACAAACACATACAACACTGCACGCTACCATCTTGATGTCCGTTCTCTGCTGATCAGAGGGTAGACTGCCTTAGGTAACAATGACATCATCTAGTAATAGTACACAGCAGACACACATATCAAATCAAATCAAATGTTATTGGTCACACACACATGGTTAGCAGATGTTACATGCTTCTACACATGCATTGCTTGCTGTTTGGGGTTTAAGGCTGGGTTTCTGTACAGCACTTAGAGATATCAGCTGATGCCACTAGCACAGTCAGTGTAGTCAGCTCAGCTATCACCATTGAGACCGTGACTGTGCCTCGACCTAGGTTGGGCAAAACTAAACATGGCGGTGTTCACCTTAGCAATCTCACTAGGATAAAGACCACCTCCATTCCTGTCATTACTGAAAGAGATCATGATACCTCACATCTCAAAATAGGGCTACTTAATGTTAGATCCCTTACTTCAAAGGCAATTATAGTCAATGAACTAATCACTGATCATAATCTTGATGTGATTGGCCTGACTGAAACATGGCTTAAGCCTGATGAATTTACTGTTTTAAATGAGGCCTCACCTCCTGGCTACACTAGTGGCCATATCCCCCGTGCATCCTGCAAAGGCGGAGGTGTTGCTAACATTTACGATAGCAAATTTCAATTTACAAAAATAAAAATTATGTTTTCGTCTTTTGAGCTTCTAGTCATGAAATCTATGCAGCCGACTCAATCACTTTTTATAGCTACTGTTTACAGGCCTCCTGGGCCATATACAACGTTTCTCACTGAGTTCCCTGAATTCCTATCGGACCTTGTAGTCATAGCAGATAATATTCTAATCTTTGGTGACTTTAATATTCACATGGAAAAGTCCACAGACCCACTCCAAAAGGCTTTCGGAGCCATCATCGACTCAGTGGGTTTTGTCCAACATGTCTCTGGACCCACTCACTGTCACAGTCATACGCTGGACCTAGTTTTGTCCCATGGAATAAATGTTGTGGATCTTAATGTTTTTCCTCATAATCCTGGACTATTGGACCACCATTTTATTACGTTTGAAATTGCAACAAATAATCTGCTCAGACCCCAACCAAGGACCATCAAAAGACGTGCTATAAATTCACAGACAACACAAAGATTCCTTGATGCCCTTCCAGACTCCCTCTGCCTACCCAAGGACGCCAGAGGACAAAAATCAGTTAACCACCTAACTGAGGATCTCGATTTAACCTTGCGCAATACCCTAGATGCAGTTGCACCCCTAAAAACTAAAAACATTTCTCATAAGAAACTAGCTCCCTGGTACACAGAAAATACCCGAGCTCTGAAGCAAGCTTCCAGAAAATTGGAACAGAAATGGCGCCACACCAAACTGGAAGTCTTCCGACTAGCTTGGAAAGATGGTACCGTGCAGTACCGAAGAGCCCTTACTGCTGCTCGATCATCCTATTTTTCTAACTTAATTGAGGAAAATGAGAACAATCCGAAATTCCTTTTTGATACTGTCGCAAAGCTAACTAAAAAGCAGCATTCCCCAAGAGAGGATGACTTTCACTTTAGCAGTGATAAATTCATGAACTTCTTTGAGGAAAATATTATGATTATTAGAAAGCAAATTACGGACTCCTCTTTAAACCTGCGTATTCCTCCAAACCTCAGTTGTCCTGAGTCTGCACAACTCTGCCAGGACCTAGGATCAAGAGAGACGCTCAAGTGTTTTAGTACTATATCTCTTGACACAATGATGAAAATAATCATGGCCTCTAAACCTTCAAGCTGCATACTGGACCCTATTCCAACTAAACTACTGAAAGAGATGCTTCCTGTGCTTGGCCCTCCTATGTTGAACATAATAAACGGCTCTCTATCCACTGGATGTGTACCAAACTCACTAAAAGTGGCAGTAATAAAGCCTCTCTTGAAAAAGCCAAACCTTGACCCAGAAAATATAAAAAACTATCGGCCTATATCGAATCTTACATTCCTCTCAAAAATTTTAGAGAAGGCTGTTGCGCAGCAACTCACTGCCTTCCTGAAGACAAACAATGTATACGAAATGCTTCAGTCTGGTTTTAGACCCCATCATAGCACTGAGACGGCACTTGTGAAGGTGGTAAATGACATTTTAATGGCATCGGACCGAGGCTCTGCATCTGTCCTCGTGCTCCTAGACCTTAGTGCTGCTTTTGATACCATCGATCACCACATTCTTTTGGAGAGATTGGAAACCCAAATTGGTCTACACGGACATGTTCTGGCCTGGTTTAGATCTTATCTGTCGGAAAGATATCAGTTTGTCTCTGTGAATGGTTTGTCCTCTGACAAATCAACTGTAAATTTCGGTGTTCCTCAAGGTTCCGTTTTAGGACCACTATTGTTTTCACTATACATTTTAAATAAACTTCAGTTAGTGCTAAATACGGCTGCTAGAATCCTGACTAGAACCAAAAAATGTGATCATATTACTCCAGTGCTAGCCTCTCTACACTGGCTTCCTGTCAAAGCAAGGGCTGATTTCAAGGTTTTACTGCTAACCTACAAAGCATTACATGAGCTTGCTCCTACCTATCTCTCTGATTTGGTCCTGCCGTACATACCTACACGTACGCTACGGTCACAAGACGTAGGCCTCCTAATTGTCCCTAGAATTTCTAAGCAAACAGCTGGAGGCAGGGCTTTCTCCTATAGAGCTCCATTTTTATGGAACGGTCTGCCTACCCATGTTAGAGACGCAAACTCGGTCTCAACCTTTAAGTCTTTACTGAAGACTCATCTCTTCAGTGGGTCATATGATTGAGTGTAGTCTGGCCCAGGAGTGGGAAGGTGAACGAAAAGGCTCTGGAGCAACGAACCACCCTTGCTGTCTCTGCCTGGCCGGTTCCCCTCTTTCCACTGGGATTCTCTGCCTCTAACCCTATTACAGGGGCTGAGTCACTGGCTTACTGGGGCTCTCTCTTGCCGTCCCTGCAGGGGGTGCGTCACCTGAGTGGGTTGATTCACTGTTGTGGTCATCCTGTCTGGGTTGGCGCCCCCCCCCCTTGGGTTGTGCCGTGGCGGAGATCTTTGTGGGCTATACTCACCCGTGTCTCAGGATGGTAAGTTGGTGGTTGAAGATATCCCTCTAGTGGTGTGGGGGCTGTGCTTTGGCAAAGTGGGGTGTCCTCGGATGGGGCCACAGTGTCTCCTGACCCCTCCTGTCTCAGCCTCCAGTATTTATGCTGCAGTAGTTTGTGTCGGGGGGCTAGGGTCAGTTTGTTATATCTGGAGTACTTCTCCTGTCCTATTCGGTTTCCTGTGTGAATCTTAGTGTGCGTTCTCTAATTCTCTCCTTGTTTCTTTCTCTCTCTCGGAGGACCTGAGCCCTAGGACCATGCCCCAGGACTACCTGACATGATGACTCCTTGCTGTCCCCAGTCCACCTGGCCATGCTGCTGCTCCAGTTTCAACTGACCTGAGCCCTAGGACCATGCCCCAGGACTACCTGACATGATGACTCCTTGCTGTCCCCAGTCCACCTGGCCGTGCTGCTGCTCCAGTTTTAACTGACCTGAGCCCTAGGACCATTTTTATTTATTTTATTTAACCTTTATTTAAACAGGTAGGCAAGTTGAGAACAAGTTCTCATTTACAATTGCGACCTGGCCAAGATAAAGCAAAGCAGTTCGACAGATACAACGACACAGAGTTACACATGGAGTAAAACAAACATACAGTCAATAATTGCTGTCCCCAGTCCACCTGACCGTGCTGCTGCTCAAGTTTCAACTGTTCTGCCTTATTATTATACAACCATGCTGGTCATTAATGAACATTTGAACATCTTGGCCATGTTCTGTTATAATCTCCACCCGGCACAGCAAGAAGAGGACAGGCCACCCCACAATGCCTGGTTCCTCTCTAGGTTTCTTCCTAGGTTTTGGCCTTTCTAGGAAATTTTTCCTAGCCACCGTGCTTCTACACCTGCATTGCTTGCTGTTTGGGGTTTTAGGCTGGGTTTCTGTACAGCACTTTGAGATATCAGCTGATGTACGAAGGGCTATATAAATAAATTTGATTTGATTTATTGGTCACATACCCATGGTTAGCAGATGTTAATGCGAGTGTAGCGAAATGCTTGTGCTTCTAGTTCCGACCATGCAGTAATAACCAACGAGTAATCTAACCTAACAATTTCACAACAATTACCTTATACACACAAGTGTAAAGGAATGAATAAGAATATGTACATATAAATACATGAATGAGCGATGGCCGAACGACATAGGCAAGATGCAGTAGATGGTATAGAGGACAGTATATACATATGAGTGACTCACATAGAGGAGGGATAGAGAGAGGGGGGAGGGGGGAGAAGGGGATATAGAGAGAGAGGGGAAGAAGGGGGATAGAGAGAGAGGGGGTGAAGGGGGATAGAGAGAGGGGGAGAAGGGGGATAGAGAGAGGGGGGAGAAGGGGATAGAGAGAGAGAGAAAGATAGAGGGGATAGAGAGAAGGGGATAGAGAGAGAGGAGGAAGAAGGGGGATAGAGAGAGATGAGAGGAGAGAGAGAGAGGGAGAAGGAGGGATAGAGAGAGATGGGAGAAGAGAGAGGGGGAGAAGGGGGAATAGAGAGAGATGAGAGGAGAGAGAGTGGGGGAGAAGGGGGGATAGATAGAGATGAGAGGGAGTGGAGGAGAAGGGGGATAGAGAGAGATGAGTGGGGGAGAAGGGGGGATAGAGAGAGATGAGAGGAGAGAGAGTGGGGGAGAAGGAGGGATAGAGAGAGATGAGAGGAGAGATGGGGGAGAAGGGGGGATAGAGAGAAAGATTAGAGGAGAGGGGGAGAAGGGGGATAGAGAGAGGGGGTATAGAGAGAGGGGGAAGAAGGGGGATAGAGAGGGGGATAGAAAGAGAGAGGGGGAGAAGAGGGGATAGAGAGAGGGCGAGAAGGGGGATAGAGAGAGGGGGAGAAGGGGGGATAAAGGGGGAGAAGGGGGATCGAGAGAGGGGGTAGAGAGAGGGGAGAAGGGGGATAGAGAGGGGGAGAAGGGGATAGAGAGAGAGGGGGAGAAGGGGGATAGAGAGAGGGGGAGAAGGGGGATAGAGAG